>NC_064848.1:71251578-71414078 GCF_024139225.1 Suncus etruscus | reverse complement strand
AAAACAAAAAGCATGAAAGTAGAGCAATAAATGGACTGTTTCTTTATCTTCAAAGAGGAAATGTATACATGTTTCCACTTATTTTTAAAATGTCCAGGCCATGAATAGAAAGAAGAAAAACAGAACATTGAATATTATCTAAAACTGTGGGCAATTGGGGCTTGTGTGATAGCACAGAGGTAGGACATTTGTCTTGCATGCGGCTGACCCAGGACGGACCTAGGTTCTATCCCCAGCGTCCCATATGGTCCCCCAAGCCAGGAGCGATTTCTGAGCACATAGCCAGGAGTAACCCCTGAGTGTCACCGGGTGTGGCCCAACTTCCCCCCCAAAAGCAAAAAAACAAATGAAAAAAAAAAAAACTGTGGGCAATTGATTGAAGAAGGGATCCTGAAAAAGGTGCTTACAAGAGAGAAACAGGGTAGAACTTAAACTTTCTCAAAACTTTCATAACGGACCTCCTTGACAAGAGAGGATGATACTCTGCCTAGGGAAAGCGTTTGGGTCTATAATTTAAACCTCCAGTGCCAGAGTGGGCATCTTAGTTGTAAACTGGAATGAGGGGCTAGAGAAAAAGAGTACAATGAAAGGGTGCTTGCTTTTCACACAGCAGACCCAGGTTTAATCTCTAGTGCCATACATGGTCCCCAGAACCTGTCAGGGGTAGAGTCAGAAATTAGCCCTGAACACCACCGGCTGTGGCCTCATTAAGTATTAATTAATCAGAGTCCTTGATGGTGGTGGATGATGGTGGATGGATGGTGAGACCTTTCTCAGCCAAGTCAGGCGCCTGCACCCTCTTTCAGCCTGTGGGTCTGTAGGTATCAGGATGATGGCAAGGAAATGATCCACAGGCAGTCAGTAGAAGTCAGGAGAAGTGAAGCTTTATTACAAGGCCCTAACCGCCATGTGCTTATCTTACATGGCTTCTCAGCTAATCTTTTAAGCAGCCTCCTTCAGCTGCCCTGCATCTATCCTGTCTCTCCTCTCTCCATCCTGCTTCCTTCTTCTGAGGCTTCTCTTTTCACCCTTCCCCACCCCTCTAATTAATAACCACAGACCCCTCCCAGGAATGGTGGGCCTGGCCATCAGATAAGATTAGCGTTTGGCCTGGAAAGGGGTAACAGCCCCAGAACAACAACAACAACAAAAATGATGTGAGTCTGCTATCGTGTGGTCCAGCCTGGAAAGGAGCTTTAGCAGGATCATCATTTCAATGGAGCTCTCTTCAAGTGGAGAACTGGATAAGGGAATTGGGACTTGGCAGTTAACAAAACAGATGAACCTGTCCCCTTGTGTACAAAAAGGAATGGTGAGGTGGGGTAGCAAATAAGGTGTTGGCCTTGTACATGAAGACCTAAGTTCAACCCTGGTGTCTGGTATGGTACCCTGAGTTCCACCAATACTGACCCTTGAGCACCACCAGGAATGGCCCCCAAACAAAACCAGAACAAAACACAAAAGTGTATCGACAGCTATGCTTCACCAAATACTTGGAGAAAATCAACAGCATTAAAATGCAAAAAGAAAGCGAGTCAACTTAATAAAGGAAGCCATCTTGGAAAAAACAAAATGGAATAAAGAATGTTCAAGTTGGGACTGGAGAGATAGCATGGAGGTAAGACGTTAGCCTTGCATGCAGAAGGATGGTGGTTCAAATCCCAGCATCCCACATGGTCGTCCGAGCCTGCCAGGAGCGATTTCTAAGAATAGAGCAGGAGTAACCCCTGAGCACTGCCAGGTGTGACCCAAAAAAACAAAAACAAAAACAAAAACAAAAAAAAGAATGTCCAAGAAAAAAACTGGGGACCAGCAATAGCACAGTGGGAAAGGAGCTTGCCTTTCACATGGCTGATCCAGATTCAATTCCCGGCATCCCATACGGTCCCCCGAACCTGCCAGGAGTAACTCCTGGTTGTAGAGCCAAGAGTGACCCATGAGCAATGCTGGACGTGGTCCATAAACAAAAACAACAACAACAAAAAAAAAAAAAACAAAAAAGAGGAAAACTGAGCACCTTTGGAGAGATTGGTGAGAAGCTAAAATTGCTTTAAAAAAATGTAACTGAAGGGCCGAAGATATAGCACAGTTGTAGGGTGTTTGCCTTGCATTTGACTGACCCAGGATGGACCCAGTTCAATCCCCAGCATCCCATATGGTCCCCAAGCCTGTCAGGAGCGATTTCTGAACACAGAGCTAGGAGTGACCACTGAGCAGCACTGGGTGTAGCCCAAAATCTAAAAACAAATAAACAAAAGTAACTGAAAAGGAGTAATTATTTTTGGAAACTCTAGACAACCATCAAATGTTAAATAATCAGCAAATAGAAGGTGTAATAAGATGACCAAGATCTTGTACATAGCAGCTGGGGATATAGCTCAAAGGACTGAATTTAGACTTTACATGCTGGAGCCTCAGGTTCAATCTCTGGCACCATATGATCCTCTGAGCATCCCCCAGGAGAAAAAACCCCAAGCACTAGACCAGAGTAGTCCCTGAGTCCCACTGGCTGTGGTCCAAAACCCAACAACAAAACCAACTGATTGGCGAGCATAAAGTCAATGACATCTTCAATGGCACAGGAAAAGCACAAAGCTGTGAAAAATGAAAAAGTCCAAACACAGGGAAAAAAAAATCCTGGAGGCCAACATGCTCTCACTCCATAGGGGTTTAAGAAAGAAATGACAACAACAGAAAGGGCAAGAGGGAAATCATAGCAGATCCATAACACATGGTACAAAATAGGAAAAAGAAATCTCTTGAGCTAGGGCAAAATGCAAGTCTTCAGAGTGAAAGATTGTAAGAGCAGAATACATGAAAATAAGGCCTATACCTAGAAACTTATAAAAATTTTAGAGCTCCAGAAACCATGATGAAGTCTTAGATTTTTCCATGAAGGAAAAAAAAATAGTACCTGTATAGAGGAACAAGAATCTGATACCAGATTTCCTATCAGAAGTGATTTTTCCCAACCCTCCTCCACCCCAACTTAAACACACACAATAATCAAACAACACCCTTTACCCTTTCTTTCACTTCCTCCACCCTTTTACCTCAAGTCTCTCCTCAGGGAACCTTAGTTCTGTTGTCATGTTCACTGGTTTATTTTTATCCATCTTATATCCTTATACTTATGGGTGAACTCATCCAATATTTCTCTCTCCTTCTGACTTTGCATAATCCCTTCCATTTTGTTGTAAGTGATAAAATCTTTTAAATAGATGAATATTTTTAGTTAATGTCCTGTATTTTCTTTATCCAACTACCAATTACCAAGCAAATATTCCGTGTTTTTATTATCGTAAATAATATTGCAATGAATATTAGGGTGATAATAACTTTTTGTGTCAATGTTTTCACATTCTCTGAATAGATATCCAAAAGTGGGATGGCTGGATCATTTGCTAGCTCTATCTTTAGATAGATGCTATCTAAAGGATGCTCCATATGTTTTTCCAAAATGGCTATGCCAGTATCAGAAATACTTTCAAATCATGTATTTAAGATTCCAGTAAATTCCAGCACATTTCATTGACCTGCTTTCTTTTGTACATATGAGCATGTTCATGTGAGCCGTGTTATGTCTCATGTGCTATATAATAGTTGAATTATAGCAGTTGAATTAATTAGCATAGTTAATTAACTATATAATAGTTGAATTAATTAGCAGTATGACTCCATAATGATACTGCCAGTCTCCTTCAGATAGTTCTGTCAGTTTGCCTGGACGAATTACAAATCAGAATGTTACCAGCACCTGGTGGGCCATTCAGAGTTTCTTGTTTATGAGTCTAGGGTTTAAAAGATGGTGTATTTGAGGAACATAGGTAATTCTCTGTCACTAGTTGAAATCATTGGATTGGGGGTTGGTAGCTTTGGATTGGACTTCCAGCTCCATATTGTACATGTTCTGAACCATCCCTCCTCCATCCCCATGAAAAATGCTTGTCCCCAAATGGGCCTATTTTTATTTCTCATGGTAGACATTATACTATTATCACATCAGAAGTACTGAATAAATACCATTATGACTTAAAAAAAAAGATTCCAGGAAAGGAGCTGGAGAGAGATGAAGGGGTTGAGGTATATGCCTTGCACACAGCTGACCCAATTTACTTTCTGTCACCACATGAGTGATGGGTGATGGGTGATAGGTCAGTGCCACTGGGTACAACCATGAAAGCCCTCAAATACCACCTGGGTGGCCTGGGAAATTCCTAACTTGGCAGGTCCTGAGCAGCACCTTATCTGCAGGTCCTTCCATTGAACCCCAGCCCAGAACACTAAGGTATTCTGACATTTACTTGAGAGATACCCTGCAAAATTGGAGTGGTGCACATATTAGAACCTAAATTATACACCTAAGTTACAAATTATGCACACTGGTACTTGAGCAAAACAAAATAAATATATACAAGATTTCAGGTGTAGTGAGTTGGTATACACATAATGAATTATGATGCTAACCCCCCTGGCATTCCTTAGTATTTGTAAATGATGCATTGTTGTTTATAAAAGAATAAAATTTCTTTGGAGAACAGGATATTAAAGCAAACTTTTACAACTAATAGTCAAGTTAAAATAATGAAGTTAATAGATTGAAGTTTGATTGACAGGTTAGCTAAAGATGTTATTGTTGCCCATCTGACCCCATGTTGTTCTGTGCTAGTGAATAACCACAATGTGGCAAATGCAGCATAGTTGCATTGCCAAGTTGTCAATATTGTCAAGTATCCAAAAACCCAACTCAAAAGAGTTCACTAGAGTTCCAGAACAGAATGGAATTGTGTCCTGCAGGAGAAAGAAAGTGCAGTGATGGCAGGGAAGGTCTTTGAGAAGACACCCATGGGAGGGGTGAAAGAATGCAATAGTGTGACCCCATTTAATATGTCATTTATAGTGGAAATATTTCGTTAGTTGGTTTTTTAGTTAATTTGTGTGTGTTTTTTTTGTGAGGGGATTGTTTTGTTTTTTGAAAATCAGTTTTTATTTAGAATTTCTGAGGAAGGGAAGGAAGATGAGAAAGAGAGAGGAAAAGAGAGAGAAGCATTCAAGAGAGTGCGGATTTCTCCAAAGGCAGAGAGAACCCGACTACACATCCAGAATGAAAGTAAGAAATAGGAAAGTTCACATCTCAAGAGGAAAGATGTGATTTAAATATGCAATCTAAATCTTAAGCAACTTAAATCTTAAACACATAATTTGAAAGATGAGATATGTGGGGCCGGAGAGATAGCATGGAGGTAAGGTGTTTGCCTTTCATGCAGGAGGTCATCAGTTCGAATCCCGGCATCCCATATGGTCCCCGGTGCCTGCCAGGAGCAATTTCTGAGCATGGAGCCAGGAATAACCCCTGAGCACTGCCGGGTGTGACCCAAAAACTACAAAAAAAAAAAGATGAGATATGTGCATGTGGTCACCATGTGCCTTGGGGCTACATTTGGAAGTGCTCAGGGAATACTCTGAGATGGAGTAGGTTACTCCCTAATGTTGGAATCATGTGGTGCCAGAGATGGAACCCGGATATCCTACAAGCAAGCATGTGCTCTGCCCATTAAGTTGTCTCTTCTCTGAGGGTATTTTTGTTGTTTCATCAAAGTGCATTCTGAAACATACAATAGGCTGCAACAACCTGTTGGCAGCTACTGTGGGCAGCAGAGGAGAGGCCAGGGCATCCAAATTCTTAAGCAGGAATGAAACTAAGGCTAGCCATTTCTTCAAGTACAAGGAATAGCAGCTTGCTTATAGCCAGATTATTTTTCCAGAAGGGATAGAGGCTCCTTCAAAGAATGCTCTTGAGGCAGGATGGAGGCATAGCACCTAGCCAATCAGGTGTAGCTGCTACTCTGGTTTTGTGGTGCCAGGAATTACTAGAGCCACCTGGTGGTGTTTGGGGACTTCAGGGTTATACCCAGTGATGCTCAGGGAGCAAAGTCATCTGCATGCCAGGCATGCATTTTTTCAGCCTTGTCTACTCTTTCCCGTCCTGGCCAGATTTCCACCTGTGACTTGGCTTTGAGCTTCTCATGTTTCTTCTGCTCCTCTGTGCTGACTTATCTGCCTTCTCTTCCTCATTCATCTTCTGTCTGTTTCTAGTTGGAACCTTCTTGCCAGAACCTGCCTGTCTCTGTAGGTGTTGGCAGCACCATATTGTTGTGTGCACATTTGCATATTTAGTAGCATAGAAAGCACCCAAGCCATGTTCACTCACTTTCCCACTCTATACTTCTGTAACCTTTGAATTATGTTAATATGTAAATTATGTTATTAAACTATTTTTTAATTTCACTTTTGTTTACTTTGGGGGACACACCGGCCAGTGCTCAGGACTTACTCCTGGAGTTGTGCTCAGGGATCACTCCAGGCAGCACTATGGGGAAATTTATGTAGTGTCAAGACTGGAACTAAGATTAACCATGTGCCAGCATTTTGCCTGCTCTACAACTTAATAGTTAGCCTGTCTGGGGAAACTTAAGAGTTATTGGCCAGACCCTAACAGAAGATTAAGTAAAATTTATATTTTTGCAGAGCTCACAGATCTAGAGATAGACAGAGACTCCATCTGTGCTCTAAATTTTAAATTTAATTAAAATTTAAATTAATTTCTAAACTAAAGAAAGAAGGGACCAGAGAAAGGAATAGGGCACTTACCTTGCAGCCAATGCAGGCTTGATTCCTGGCGTTCTATATGGTCTCTGAAGCACTGCCAGGAATGATTCCTGAGTATAGAGCTATAAGTCACCCCCTGAGCATTGCTGAGTGTGATTCCCAAATAAACAAAAACAAATAAACCAAAAAACTCAGGCAAAACAGAACTCACAAAGAACAAAAGCAAATGGAAGATCAACACTGCCATCTACTGAGAATGATCTGAACACTACACAGGACAAGGAAGACTTGTATTTTGGTGCTTTGTTTTGATTGTTTTGTTTGGGGTACACACCCTTCAGTATTAGAAGGCACAGCAAGCATTACTGCCTGTGAAACCTGGGAAGGAATTTTTTGTTTCCACAACCGCCGCTATATAAGCTCATGGGTGCAGCTCCACAAATTCACTACTATTCTCGGAGAGATGCAAGACAAGCTGTCAAAACTCATGGGTACACCAGTCTCCTAGCTGAAAGATCTGGGGAACCTTGAAAGGGAACTGAGTCTCTGCCCTACCAAAACCTTGGCATCTGTATCCAAATCTCACAGCGCTGCCAAGTCATTTGGACCAACTTCACTTGCTAGGATCTAAAGTTTGATGTTGAATTAACTGTAACCTGGTTTTGCTTAACACAACTATAGCCATGATAGACTCAAATTTTAAGGAACAAAGACTAGGTCCAGAAAAACAACTGGTCTCTGGGACCTGACCTTGTGAGTGCATACAAGGTCCAGATGGCCAACCACACAATACAGAATAGCCTCAGATAGATAGCAAAAGAATGATGGAACTGAACACTGCGCCTTGGGGTCTGCAAAGATAAGAGTTCCCTTTTGCTAAACATATAGCCAAACCTACGCATTTGTCTGATACAGTATGAGAGTCTTATAGTTTTAAAGGTCAATTGTGACAATGTGGAAACTCCCTAGACTCCCTATAAATATGACTGTGAACTATTGTTGGGGTCGTTGCTTGATCAGGTGCATTCTGATAAAACTCCCTTGCATTTGCATTGTCATTTGTCTCTTTGGTGGTCTTTGTGGGACAGATCTTAAATTGGGAGCTAACACAACTAATCTCTGCCAAGACTCCAACTTCAGGTACACTGTTTTTGGAGCTGAACACTCTAGGATCTTCTTGTAGTGGGGAAGGAAGCATCCATCCATCTCTATATACTTCCAGAAATTTCAGCAGCCATACCCATATCCCACAGCCAATGCCATGTAAGATCAGAAGCCCAGCTCCCTAGATTTTGGAGTTCCTGGAGTGATTCCTCCAAATTCCCTAATATTGACAGCCCAGTAAGAGCCACCAAATTAGATGATAAAATACTATAGAAGCTGGGTAAGCTCAATAAACAAAAATAACATAAAATGCTTATCTAGCAGCAAACAGCTTAGTAAACCATCAGACAATGATTTAATTGACACTGTTAGACAATTCTCACCAATTTTTTTTATTAAAGTATGTTTCAATAACTCCATTAACCATTTAACAATACAAAGTAAATTAGTTTGTGCCTGCTAAGAGACAGGCTTGGAAGTTAAAAGTTGGTAGGAAATGAGTCAATGGTGGATGGAATATTAATACTGGTGGTAGGATTGGTGTTGGAATAATGAATTCCAGAAACAGTATTGTAAATAACTTTGCCAATCAGTGTTTAAATGAAGTAATAAATAAAATACCTTGGAGACCTTCCTGTATGACAAATCTGGTTTCTTCTTGCAGGAGTATGGAAGAATTGTCCATCTTGCAAAATTGCTGAGTTGTTCAACCTTACAAAGAGCCCTGAAGCACAGTGGCCGATTTCTGACAAGGTTGCTCTGGGACACTGGCTTAGCAGTTGGACTACAGAAGAGGCTGGGGGAGAGGGGGTTGGGAAAGTATCTCCCTTTCAGTGGGCTTTACTTTCCAGACAACTGGATTGTCTCCCAAGGGAAAGCTTGGACCCACAGATCAGTCAGATAAATTGCCTCCTGAGGGAGAGCCTGAGCTCCAGGTTCAGTGAACATAGATGGGCAGAGCAGAATCTCTGAGTGGGAAGCATAGTAAGAATGCACTTATGAGAGAAGCTGTATGACATGATACAGAGGCAATCCAACACTGCTTCCTGGGTGTCTAACAATGGACTAGTCCCTTGTACCAGAGTCACAGATCACTAACACAGTGATCCAAATACAGCGGTTGCACTACCATGTCCAGAGTAATTCAGAGAACTGTTCTGGATCTGGATAGCCATCCTGTCAACCCTACCTGGTTCCCAAAGTACCAGAGGGTTAGTACCTGATCACTGGACACAGAGTAGCCCTTTGGTACTGCTGGGTGTGGCCAACAATGAACATATTGGTTAAAAATCCCCATAAGGTTTTAGCATACACAGGATCTTGAGAAATAGTATAGCAGGAAAGGTGCTTGCCCTGCATGTGTTTAACCCCAGTTCAATCTCTGCACCCTATGTCACCCACCCAGCCTTGCTAGGAGCGATCCTTGAGCAGAGCACAGATTAAGCCCTGAGCACTGCAGGGTGTAGCCCCCACTCCAAACAAAACAACAACAACAAAAAAAACCTCAGCATAGGTGAGTCACATATGGTTTTAGAAAAAAATTAAAATGGTAAGAATCACTAAAATATTAGAATTGAAAAACTTCCAAACTCATCTGGCTCAGGAAGTTTCTAAGCTGGGCTGGTGTTCAGAGAAGTGTACAAATCCTAGTGGGGTTGATAGTTATAGTTAGGAATGATCACTCTGAACAAGAACTGGGTGCTGAAAGGAAATGAAGTGATATGCATGATACCCCTTCAGTAACAGTATTTGCAAACCAGTGTCTAAAAAATGAAGTGTGTGTGTGTGTGTGTGTGTGTGTGTGTGTGAGAGAGAGAGAGAGAGAGAGAGAGAGAGAGAGAGAGAGAAAGAGAGAGAGAGAGAAATGTCTGTCATAGAGACAGATGGGGAGTTGGGGGGGAGGGAGGGAGGACAACTGGGGACATTGGAGGTGACAAATGTGCACTGGTAAAAGAATGGGTGCTGGACATTGTGTAACTGAAACTCAATCATGAACAACTTTATAATTGTATATCACATGGTGATTCAATTAAAATTTATTTAAAAAAATGAATCCTGGCAGGTTTGAGCACTCACATATAATGCTCCAGCACATTGCTCAGGGACTACTCTTGCAATGTTACTATAAACTATATAAATATTATGTATTTATTAATACATAGAAAAGTATAATATAAAAAATTTTAGGTACAAAGATCTTTTGTTGGTTGGTTTGTATTTTCTTTTTTGGACTACACTCAACAGTGTTCAGGGCTTGTTCCTAGTAGTATACAGGACCATAAGGAGTATACTAGATTGGCTGCTTGCAAAACAGCACCTTATCCTTTGTACACACTCTCTGGCCCTAGTACAAGGTTTTAGACTATAATCAATGTCTCTAAAATAGTGCATGTAAAATATTCTTTTGCTACAAATTCTCTAAATCAAGAAGTCTCAAACTTCCATCTTACTAAAAGTTACTCAGTTCAAAGGAGTTATCATTGCTTTAAAGAAAACTACTGGCATCAGCTATGAGAAAATTGCAAAGGAGTCCAAAACAAGGGACATGATTGATGTGACAAACAGAATAGTAAAATGAAGACTAGAGTTTAATGGGGTAGCAGGCAAAGATGAACAAAAGGGTCCTTTCAAAGAAGACTTGAGTGAGGGGAAGAAGTCCTGTGAGGGTGGAATGCTTCTAGAGTAAGCTTGTGGGGCCTTCACATGGGGAGCTTCAGGGGCACGAACATTGGTTGACTTCTGTGCTCATTTCCATTTAGGTTTCCTTTACTTATTTTGCTGGGTTGTTTTGCAGTCACACTCAATGATGCTCATGGTTTACTCCTGGCTCTGCACTCAAGAATCACTACTGGTGGGGCTAGCTGGACCATATGGGATTCTGGGGATTGATCCCAGGTCTGCTGCATGCAAGGCAAATCATCTATCCACTGTACTCTCTCTGTGCCACTACCTTAGGCTTCCTTTCAGTGGGAAGTTCATTCATTCAGCAAACTTAGAGGGTGTTTGGGCCAATCACTGGGCTAGATAGAATGGCTGCAGAAATGCCTCCTGGTCCTGCTCTCCTGAGTGGCCACTCCTAGAGGTTGAGGCAGATCCTAAACAGTGAATGCATGCAGCTCAGAGGGCAGTACCATAGAATTGTAGTGGGAGCTACACAGATAGGACTCCTCTCAGAAGTAGTATTGCCCGACTGATGGGGCACTGAAGTCACAAGAATGTCAATAGAATATTAGAGGAGGCTGAGTTGCCTCCTGAGCTGAGTCTGAGGGAGGATTCAAGTTAGAAAAGAAGAGGGAGGAAAGCAGTCCCAGGCAGGACAGGCAAGCAGCAGCGTGTGCTGGGGAAAATAAGGGTATCTGTGATGGGTAGGGTGGGCTAGACAGAAAGAGGAGGTACCAGGAGGCTTGAACAGATTGAAGTATAACCTATACAGTGGATCTGCTGCTGGCTGGTGTCCAATGAATTATTTACATATTATTACTAGGGGTGAAGGGGTGATAAGAGTGCTCAGGAGCGACCTATGCTGGTTCTTGTGGGGGCGGGGGAATAATGAGATACCGGGGGATCAAACAGGGTTATCTATAAGCGATCTCTCTGGCCCTCCTTGAACAATTTTTAGTAAATTTATAACTGTGTACACTCATTAATCTAGTTTTAGAACAAACTCATCACCACCCACCCCTAATATTTTCTTCTCTGTTTGCAGTCTTCATCATATTTTTGTAGCTTGGAATCTCCATCCTCTTTTTAGGACCAGAAATCATTTCTTTCAGCTACTGGGATCAAGCCATTGCAGGCACTTGTTCTCCCATCGGTTGGCAAAGAAACACATTTCTCAATCTTTGGCTAGAGGGACAAGGCTGCTAGAACATGAACCTACCTTACCTGTCTTTGCAGGGATGCGAACTTTTATTTTTATTGGATTAGAGAAACCAGGTTAAGTTGATACATAAGAAACCTTATTAAAACTGAATTTCAGACCTTTTCCTCCAATTTTGTTCTGGGGCCATACCTGGCAGCTCTCAAGGGTTACTCCTGGCTCTGCGCTCAGAAATCCCTCCTGGCAGGCTCAGGGGGCCTATATTGGGGCATGGGAATTGAACCTGGGTCAGCTGTGTGCAAGGCAAATGACCTACAGTTTTTCTCGAGGCACAGTGATTTACAGTGTTAAATCCTGTAGTGTACTAACACCATGCCCACCACCGAAGTGGCAAAGTCCTCCATCAAAGACTTGTGGACTCTTCCTCTCCTCCCTCCACCCCTCGTGGTAAACTCAGCTCTGAAGACTAAATCTCAGGTTCTGTTGCCTTTGTTATTTATTCTCCCCTTAAAAATGTTTGTTTCTTTGTACTCCCATGAGAGGTCCTTACTTCATTCAGCAAAATACACTTAATTCCATCCAAGTAGCACCAAATTGCATGATTTTGTTCTTTTCTTATAGCAGAGGGGGAGGGGAGAGGCCACAATGAACATAAGAACCCAGATGTCTTTTTGAAAATGTTTGGTCCCTTGAGGAAGATGACAAGTGGAATTGTTGAGTGTTAAGGATCTCAATTCTAAGAAATCTCCATACTGATTTATTTCAAAGGGGTTGAGCCAGTCAACACTCCCACCAACAGTAGTGTAGGGTTCTTGTCCCATATCCACAACAGCACTAGTTGTCTTTACTTGTTCTGATTTGTTGTGCCAGTATGTTGTTTTGGTTTGCACTTCCCTGAAGTAATGAAGTGTATGTACACTCTGAGGAAGTGTCTTCGCTCCATTTTTTGAATGAAATTTTAAAGGTTTTTGTGGGGGGAGAAGGGGTTTTTAGGCCATGGCTGCAAGTGGTGCTCAGGGGTTACTCCTGGCTATGCACTCAGGAATTATTCATTCCTGGCAGGCTCAGGGGATTATATGGGACACCAGGGATCAAACCTGGGCCTGCTGTGTGCAAGGTAAGTACTCTACCTGCTTTGCTATTGCTCTAGTCCTGGACATTTATTTATTATTATTGTGGTTTTTGGGACACATCTGGTGACACCCAGGGGTTACTCCTGGCTATGAGCTCAGAAGTCACTCCTGGCTTGGGGGACCATACGGGACACCGGGGGATTTAACTGCAGTTCATCCTAGAGCAGCCTAGGTCAGCCGCATGCCCTACTGCTGCACCACCACTCCAGCCCCATAGTCTTGGAACTTTAAGTGCTTCATGTATCTTAATCTTTTGTCAGAAAGGTAATGAGAAAGTATTTTCTCCATTTGTTTGTCATTCCTTTAGTAGTGCTTTTGAATTTAACATTGTTCCATTTGTTTTATGCGATTTTTGAGATAAATGCTAGCTTTGTCTCCTCACATGCTATCACCTTTTATTATAAATTCTGTATGTGGCTTTAATTTCATAAATTTTTGTTTTGTTTTGGGGCCACACCCAGCGGTGCTCAGGGGTCACTCCTGGCTGTCTGCTCAGAAATAGCTCCTGGCAGGCATGGGGACCATATGGGGCACCGGGATTCGAACCACCTTTGGTCCTGGATCGGCTGCTTGCAAGGCAAACGCCGCTGTGCTATCTCTCTGGGCCCCTAATTTCATAAATTTAATTAAAGCATATGTTTATTCATATCTTCTTGGGTCAGGATTTACTCTTTTGACTATTTTAATGGGATCGTTTGTCTTATCAAATTAAGGGTTTATAAATTTTGGGGGGGATAGAGAATATGAGTCATACCCATTGGCACTCAAGGATCACTCCTGACGGTGTTTGTGGTGGTGACAATTGAACTTAGCAGTGGCATGCAAAGCAAGTGCCTTAATCCCTTAATGTATCTCACTGACCCAATAGTTTTTATATTCTAAATATGTCTCTATCAGCTGATTCATTTTTACCCTTTTTGTCCTTTCTGCAAACAGGCTTCTTGTCCTCACCTCTACCCTCCCCATCTTTAGAGAGAAGATAAAAAACAGCTCAGAAGGTAAAGTCTGAAATGTTATCAATAAACTAAGAAGCCGAAGCAGGAAGGAGTTGGAAAATGAGCTTTGATGCCTATCCTCACCACCCAGGACTCTTCCTGTCAAGTTTCTGCCTTGTCTCACCTGTTTTGTCTAGAGCCGAAGAACCTACCTCACACACTTACCTTACAATCCTTAGACTCACCAGACATGATGCAACAGAAAGGGTCTTCTTTCCATATGTTGAAGGGTAAAGCGGAGATCAAAACACCAATAAGATATCATCTCACACTAGTAGTGAGACTGGCATACATCAAACACATCAAAAAGAAAAAATGGGGCTGAGGGGTGATGATAGTACAGCAGATAGGGTGTTTGCACTGGGTGACTCGGGTTTGATCCTAGCATCTTATGTAGTCTTCCAAGTCATCAAGGAATAATTCCTGTGAACAGAGCACCATTCCTGAGCACCGCTGGGTGTGGCCCAAAATTCAAAAAAATAAAACAGTAATAACAACGGCTATCAACACATTTTATTACTGGTCTGTGCCGGTAAGAATTTGCAACAACTTTTTTCTTTCCTTTCCTCAAATGGTTTATTCCCTCTTCAAAACAGTTAATTCCTTCTTTCTGTAATTCTATTCTTTTTGTCTTTTTTAAAAAAAAAAACAAAAATTTATTTTATTTTTTTGGGGGGGCCACACCTGACAATACTCAGGAATTACTCCTGTTAGTGTTTGGGGGACCATATGTGTGCTAGGGATCAAACCCAGGTTGGCTGTATGCAAGGCCAACATCCTACCCACTGTACTACTGCTCTATATGTTTCTTTCCCTTTTCACTTCTAATTCATGCAATAATTATTTCCATTAGATTTCTTCATAATTATTTAAGGAACAGGCATTAAAAATTCATAATCCATTCCTACGTATTACTTTGTTTGTCGGCTATACCCAGAGGTACTCGGGTTACTCCTGACTTTACTCTCAGGAATTACTCTTGACTATGCACGAGGGACAGTATGGGATGCCAGGGATTAAACCCAGGTTGACCACACGCAAGGCAAGTGCCTTAATCACTGTATTCTTTCCAATTCCCAACTTAATCTTATTTTTTTTGTAACACCAAATGTCATACTCATTTGTACAAATAGTCCCACTATTTCATGTCTTGAGTTACAGGATCAAAAATGCTTTCAGAATAGTTTTCAAAATAGATTAGACCTGTAGATGAAGCTGGTGATGTCAGAGCCCAGACAAGTAGAATCCTTAGGTTCTAAACCATCCAGGAACCACTTAGGAGGGAGTAACTCCATTTTTGGTAGGAGTGGGATATTTACAGGTATCACCTCTGTGTGTTTGGGGAAAACATGATGTGTGCTACAATTAAAAAATAATTTCAGTCTACTGTCATATCACCCTGAACGCGCCTGATCTTGTCTGATCTCGGAAGCTAAGCAGGGTCAGGACTGGTTAGTACTTGGATGGGAGACCGCCTGGGAATACCCAGTGCTGTAGGCTTAACATAAAAATAAAAAAATAATAATTTCAGACCCCCATCCCCAATTCTCAACAACTCTACATTTTAGTGATAAGGTTCTTTATTAAGAAGGAAGAATTTGCAGAACTGAGTCTGATTTAAGTAGTTTTGGGGGTGCAGGAGTGATAAGTACAGTGGAAGTACAGTGGATAGGGAGCTTGCCTTGCATGTGGTTTGTGGAATGGTAGGTTGTGTGTTCCACAATTCCAAGAGAGGAAGAGGGATCCCCTTGCCCCAAGTCCGGGTAGAACAAGAGACATAGGTCCAGTAGCAATTCCGACGCAAGTAACAATCCACAAACAGTTGGGAAGGAATAGCAGGCTAGAAACTCACACAGCAAGCAAACTATTCACCCAAAAGCCAGTCACTCACCCACATGAAACCATGAGCCAAGAAGGCAGCTTGTTCTCCAGGCCTCCAAAGCAGCTTTATTGGGAAAAACAAAGCCCATTCCCCAAGGGGAGGGGAAAAAGCCAGATGGGGAGGCAATGGGGAAACATCTTTTTTTTTTTTAGGTTTTTCGGGCCACATCCGTTTGATGCTCAGGGGTTACTCCTGGCTAAGCGCTCAGAAATCGGCCCTGGCTTGGGGGGAACCATATGGGATGCCGGGGGAATTGGCTAGCGCTTGCAAGGCAGATACACCTTATCTCTAGCGCCACCTCGCGGGCCCCAGGAAACATCTTTTTAACATGTAAACCAAAGGAACCAATTGAGAGACATCTAATTAAAACGCAATATTAAGAACTATGAGGCATGGGCCTGGAGAGATAGCACAGCAGTGTTTGCCTTGCAAGCAGCCGATCCAGGACCTAAGGTGGTTGGTTCGAATCCTAGTGTCCCATATGGTCCCCCGTGCCTGCCAGGAGCTCTTTCTGAGCAGACAGCCAGGAGTAACCCCTGAGCACCGCCGGGTGTGGCCCAAAAACCAAAAAAAAAAAAAAGAACTATGAGGCAATCCAAAGGCCTCTTCCAACAGTGGTTGACCCAGGTTCAATACCTGGCATTCCATATTGTCCCCTGAGACTGCCAGGAGTGATTCCTGAGCGAAGAGCCAGGAAAAACTTTAAGTAAGAAGAAAACAATAATAGTGATTTAACACAAACTCAGGCAGTCATTCACTAGAGGGAACCCCAGTATCCACTGGTGGTGAGCAAGCCTTGGCATGTGGGAGGGAGCTCAGAGTAAAAGTACCGAGATGCAGGCGGGGACACTTTCACCAGGAGGGTCCAAACCTGCCATGCAATGCGGCAATTACTCTAGGATTCCAGTCTCAAGCATCATTCACATCATTCACTCTAAGTTGCAAGTGTGCACACACACGTGTCTCTCTCTCTCTCTCTCTCTCTCTCTCTCTCTCTCTCTCTCTCTCTCTTTCTCTCTCTCTCTCTCTCTCTCTCTCTCTCAAAAAAGTGATGTGTTTGCTTCTCTTGGGGGAAAAAATGATTGCTTTGCTTTGCTTCCATCACACACACACCCGTCTCCAATTAGACCACTCACTCTTGAAAAAAAAAAGTGATGTAATTGCTTCTCTTGGGGGAAAAAACGTGATTTATTTGTTTTGCTTCCATCTTTCTACTGTAGTGTTAGGACTTGACATAAGCATCACTCTTCTACTTCCTATATACAGTTCATCCAGAATATTACTACAAATACAATATACAGGTTTTTTTTTAAAAAAAAATTAGGGCAACTGCAGTTTTTGTTTTCTTTCTTCTTTATAAGTTTCAAAATCATTCAACTTAAGTGAAATTTATATTGACATTTCCTGTACACATCGGAAAGGGCAGAGATTACACTGAAAAGCCATAAGAATTCTGCACAAATACAATGAGATACAGAAAACAGAAAAGTCTAGATGATGTTATCTGGGGTACAAAAACAAAACAATACAGTACCATTTGAATAATTCAGCAACGTAATACTCACACTTTATAGAAGTAAAACTGCAAACTTGCAGAATGTGCTGACAAATATTAAATATTATATATACAATGAGGTAAATGTACCTTGGTCTTTTAAGAGGTAATTTAAGTTTAAAGCAATTGACATTTTGAAGCTTCTCCTTGACATATAAAATATCAAACATCCCATTCCATTGGCACAATGTGAAAAAGGGATATCAAACATGGTTCATGATACTCAATTCACAAGTCTTATTAAAAAAAAAAAGAAAGAAAAAATCACCAAAGTTCTTTTGAAGCAACAGACTGAATGCTACTAACCACCTTCTCTAAAGTATACAATTACAAATAAGATTGTATAATGAGACTTAAAAGTTTCAATGTACTGTGAACCTCAGAATGTCCTAGAGGGTGAGCCCATGGGCATTTGTCGGCATTCCAAAACAGAAACAAAAAGCTGCAGTGCACATCCAGAGCTGTTCTTTAGGATCTCAGAGATACCTGAGTGGGTAATTACTACAAAACTGTTCATGAACCAGTATTTGGAATCTCCGCCATTAGGAGCTAGAACATACCACAGTCAAGAAACCAAAGAAACAGTTGACTATAACCACTCTTTCAGTGCAAGGATAAAAACCAATTCTTGATAAGTCAAAGGGGATACTGATTTTGTCATGCACTTCAGCACTTTACCCTCTCATTTTAAAAAATATTCTCTGTGATACCTCTCAGATGGAGAGAAACAAAAAAGGTAATTTAGATATTACCTGGAAAAATGATTGTGTGACCATTATAATTTTGTAATAAATAAACAATTCAATTCTTAATGGTCACTGACTCAAGGCACTTCATGAGTACCACCATCACAGCAGAATTACAGGCTCTGTTTTACGTAGGTCTTACTGTGCCCTATAAGGGATATAACTGGTTACTGATTCTGGGTGACTACCATCAGGAGAGCCGCCATCATGCAGCTGTCTAGTATCTTGGCCATGGCAGCCAAGAGAAGGCATGAGCCAACTAATTGCCAAGCCTCAACTCCTGTCCCTGCCTTGTCCAATAATTTAAGAAAAACATGTAGTCCCACAATGTCCACCAGGCATTTTACTCTCAATATTGCAAGCAATTATTAGTCAAAAGGCCATGGAGAATGTGGATAAGGAAAGTTGGTGGGGGGCAGTGGTCTCTGAATCAGGATCAGTGGGAAGGAAGGTAGAAAACAGATCTGAGGTTGTGAAGAATAAACCAGAGATGTCTCTACCCTATCAAACCTCCATGTCCTTGCCTTGAAGGTATGGACAAAATATCTGCTTGGACAGATAAAGTGCCTGGAGGTATAATTTAGCTAAATGAGCCTTGAAAAGTAAGTAGCTGAAGGCAGGTAGTCTAACAAAGAACTCTACTTTTAAATAACAAAATTAATACTTTAGTAAAAATTTTTCTGCAGATATAGCTACAAAGTCATGATCTTTTTTATCTTTTAGTCACTCTCCTTTTCAGTATTAGTCACTTGGGGTTTATCAATAATAACCAGTCAAAAAAGGAATTAGTTGCAATAAATATGTAAACCCAATTCAGAACTAAATTCCAACTTAAAAAAGATTCCCTGATTAATCAAAAGTACATTTTATCCATGCAGGTAAGAACAGTAAATTGCAACTCAATCTTTAATTTAGAAAATAATTATTTTAGCAAAAATTATTTACCTTAAGTGAAAACAAAAAATCATGCATCACAACTTCAAATCAGACAGGAACTTTTGGTATGTTCTTAAAATTATATAAAAATAAATTTTAGTGACAAAATACATTGGTCCCCTGGATTCCATAAAGCAAAACTGGTAGGTTTAGAAATGGCTTTAAAAAAAAGTACCTGATCAGAGAGCTAAAGATTATTAAACAGGAAATATAATACAATTACAAAAACAAAACTAACAAATCCATTCATTTACTTTGATAAAAAACATGGTAACAGCAGAAAAAAAAACACCATCAAATTTATAATCAAAATATTATCTCCTAACACATTTGCCCTGTGCTGTCTTTAAACACATGAATTGACATTAAGTTCCTATGTGATATTCATTCTAAATATTACTTTGGTGTTAAAACCAAATAAGTCTTTCAAACTTATTCTATGGATAAGTGATAAGACATCTAAAAGCAGCTTAGCTGGTGTAAATAGCCACAATCTCTTACTGACCAAAGTCCTGGACAGGTCAGTCTTATCCTTTCTCTGAGAAACTAAATGCACTATTGAGTCCCCGTCTTGCCTCACAGCTCTGGAGGTTTGTTGTTGCTGCTATTGTGGCTGTTTTACCACATAAAAGATGACAGAGAACTTAGAGTATTGTAGTAAAAACCGATTGTTATAAGCTCATTTCCACATAATGTGAAAAGGCACAAGTTTGCTTACACATTTAATTTGACTAACTCACCCATACGTAGAGAAACTATTCCCTCAGAATATTCTTTAGCTTCTACTCTCAAATCCCAAGGGTGTGATAGACCCATCACATATTCACGAAAGCTAAGCAAGTGCAGTGTGTGCGTGCACACAGGAGTCTGAATTAAAAGCTTCCTTCCTCCAAAGGCAGTGAAACCTCAAAATCATCCTCTTAACTTCAATTACAGACAGAAAATCCACCAAACAGACTCCTATGGAACAAACATGATGCTCCTGCTCACCTGTTAGCTACTCAAATGATCAACTCGCTTTCCTAGAGAGTTCTATTTTTTTTTTTATTTATTTATTTTTTTTGGTTTTTGGGTCACACCGGCAGCATTCAGGGGTTACTCCTGGCTCTACACTCAGAAAATCACTCCTGGCAGGCTCGGGAGACCATATGGGATGCAGGGATTCAAACCACCATCCTTCTGCATGCAAGGCAAACGCCCTATTTCCATGCTATCTCTCCGCCCCCCCCCCGAGTTCTATTATTTAACATTAGCCATATTCAATTTATAAGTTTAATTCATTTCTTTAAAAAAAATTAAAAAAATAACACTGTCTGATCAGATAAAGAAGAAATTGGCTCTCAGATGCCACTGTTTTTCACCTGCAGCTAGACAAAATTTTTCCTTTGAGAAAAATTAGTCCATTTGCAACAAATTTTTAAATTATTAAAAATATAATAAGCATCTAGAGTGCCATATGATTTTTTAAACACAACTCAAATGTAAAAGCTTGATATGGGAATATTCAAACACAACCCTATCAATTTACCAATTAATGCCACTCCATTTCTTGTAGTGGTTAAGCACATTTTGGTAGGATAAAGGCATTTTCAAACATGGAGTACTGACAACATAGCACAGAAATCTTTCCCCAAAAAAATTAACCAGAAAAAAATCTGAGTTAACCAGATAAATAAACTTTCTGAATGAAAACATTACACAGATGTTAACAGAAACTTTAAGCAATTCTACTACTTTCCATTAGAAAGACAGAAGTGGCACTTACTGGTATAGTACAATCCCATTTTAAAGGCATGTAATGTTCTGAAAATGTGAAAGAACAATAATAATATACAAAATACAATTGTATAAATTATGTTCCTCACTACCATATGAGGTCATTTTTAGACTCAAGATAAGAGTTTTATAAGTATTAGTTTTAAGATCCTGAAAATCATAGAACAGTACATTCAAAGTCTGAATCAAGAAAACTCGTTAGTGGTTCAGAATCCTCTGAGAATGTACTAACCAGGAGTAAATCACTTTCTTTAAAAATAAGAAATGTCAGGTTTTGTTTTATTTTTTGTATAACAGCAATCCAGCTCTTTTTACCCTTAGAAGATGATCTTCAGCACAGCAGAGTTACCTAAAGTTAAGACCAGCAATCATCTTTTAAAAAACAAGTTCTGTGTTAATAAAAAATAAAGGTAGACTACATGACATTTTGTAACTGTCCTGGGAAAGAAGTGTTCATAGTGCACAGAAAGGACCCACAATGGCTGTTTTCCTGGGTCCAGAGAAGTCCTGGGGGAGATCTCAGTTGGCCTTATCACACCCTTGTGAAAGGAAGCAATATCCTCTGTTCCCTCTCAGTGAGGTAGAACAAGCGACCTTCTGGATTACACCCAGGAGCAGATGTGAAGGAAAAGGCAAGTTCAAGCAAAAGTGCAGCCTTACATCTTAATGCCTTCCTGCTGGCTGAGCTGTGACAGTGTTTTCTTAATTCGTAGGGCTGTAAGCCTAGCGGCACCATTGGCATACCAGCATTCTCTCATGATTTTAGCCATTACTCGCAAGGCCTACCAGAAAAGGACAAAAAAAAAAAAAAAAAAAAAAGGAATTAATATATGTGCCTTTTTCCTATGTTGTGGATGAGAATCATTCTCTAGAAATCTCTACACAATTCGGGCTTCAGCCTTAACTTGTTTGTAACATTGAGTAAGTAGATATGATCTAAATTTCCATCAATAGTGTATTGATACAGCAGCTGGAAAGCTGGAAACCAGATGGACACAGGATGATTTATTTAGAACTAAAAAAAAAATGACTGCTGAGCCTGAGCCATGCAAAACAAAGAACAAACTTGATTCACAATAAACACCCCTCTTCCCCACCCCACTCCATAAGTCAGAGAGATAGCTCAAAGGTTAGAGGATGTGGTTTGTAAGCAGGAGGACCAAGGTTCAACTTATGTTACCACATGGTCTCTCTGTACCACAAGACCCAGTCTTAAAACACTCTTGGGCATGACCCCCACACCAAAATTAAAATTAAAAACCCACCAAGAATTAAAAAAAAAACTCAAATTATATGAAACTCCCCTAAAACTGAGGAATAGAGTTTCACACACCTCTAAGGTGAAGTTCAGGCTTACAATAAAATATCCTAAGATGAAAGCTATTTAGCTGGCAAAAAGCCCCATATCAGACCAGAAGAGGTTAAGAAATTTCTGAAAGCTATTATAGGCAATCTGTCAGTTTTATTTTCTGGATATATTGTAGCTAATGAGAGGAAAAGTTAAAAGAGAAAGATTTCATTGGTGGCAAGTATGTAAAAGTAACAAATGAAGAAAAAGCAAAAATGATAGGATGGCATTAATTCAGCATCATGTGATAGTAATTGTAATGTGTTCTTAATATTAACTGCTAACTCTTTCTTGTGCTTAAGAAGCCAGCTGTTGGACAGTAATATTTTCTGATAATTGAGTGAGTACAGGAATACTTCAAGTTTGCATTCTGCAGTATTAAAATAAAATCCTTTGTTTTGTTTAAGGCCATGCTTAGCTCAGTGCTCAGGAGTCACTTCCTGGCTATGGTTAGGGTACTTATGCAATGCCAGAAATAGAACCTGAGTTTTTTGGAGACAAAGCATGTGGCTCCATCCTGTTGAGCACCCTCTGGTCCCAGATCTAGTTTTTAAGACAATGATATTGCCCAATTACATGTGTAAAGCATGCAAATAACTGAACATAATGAAATATATCGTCTGAGCCTGGATATTTCATTCTGTTGAAGGCAGAAAGAGAAGGAATCTTGATGTCAAAGGTTTTACAAGGATTCATTACATCATTTTTTTTTAACCACATCCATTGCTCAGGGCTTATTCCTAACTCTTCACTCAGGATTTCTGGCAGGGCTCAAGGACTATGAGAAGCCTGGGACCGAACTCTACCTATTATACTATTCCTCCAACTCCTTGTCCTACAGTACTCTAAGATGTACAAGCAACTACTGAATTGACCTGTTCTTCATAAGCCACAAAATTTTCAGTTTGGTGAGAAATGTTCTGCATAACCATAACAGCTAGTAAATACAGACAGAATAGAATAAATAAAATGAATTGAATGAATGCTTTACATCTACAACTACAAAAACATTTTAAGTCTTTTGGTGAGTGCTGAGATTGAAATGCCCAAATGGACACTGCTGGAAAAAATTTCCCCAAATTTGTTGGTGAAACCAGATGAATACAATATAAGCATCTCATCATTCTTCCCAATCATTTTATCCAACTTGAAGAGCTCCAGAATGCAGTCCTTCTAACCCTCCAGCACTCCTATCCTGCTCTGGGCTCCTCCACTTACACAGCAGTGCTTTAAATCACTGGCAAATCTCACTCGATTATGACCACACTGACTGTCACCATAGACCCACTGCCCTGCCAATACCATCACAGTTGGACATAAAAATCAAATTTCTGTCTCTTCTCACAGCCATGAAAGAGGGAATGCTTGCACGCTTACCTAAAGAAGAGCAGCAGATTTCCACAAAGTTAAGCTGCAGTACTTTAGAAAGCTGCATAAAACCCAAAACCAATACTCACTTCACAGCTTTGCCACCTGTTGGGAATATTTGGCCTTAACTTCTGTTCACAAACAACTTTTTTCATTTCTTCAACAGATGGGTCAGAAGGTACAAGATCATAGTAAGGCAGCTGGTAATCTTCATGAATTCCTAAGCGGTAAAAGAAACACAATCCTGTTTTGAAGACTGTACTCAGAATACAGAATGTTAGACCACCTTCTAAGAAGACAGAGGACTACCTACTGGGACCTACTGGGTCCCCTTGCTCAGCTGTTTACACACCACAAGATTGGGACAATCCTTTGACCCAGACCCCTAATAATGTAAGCTGTGAGGAGTTCTGTAAGCACATAGCCTCTCACTCAGTGTAAGAATATATATTAGCACTAGCAAATGCTAAAAAGTGAGACTACTGTCATCTGTTCTAAGGCCAGAAGGGAGAAGATAGCAGAAGGGCCAAGGGCTTACTGTGCATGATTAGAGGCCAGAGTTTAAACCCCAGTACTACCTGGAATGAGTCATCAATATTGAACTAGGCAAAACTAAGCAAAACAAAACCCTAGAGAGATTGGTTAAAAGGGCCAAAGCAGAGGCTGGAGAGACAGCATGGAGGTAAGGCATTTGCCTTTCATGCAGAAGGTCATTGGTTCAAATCCCGGCATCCCATAGGGTCCCCTGTGCCTGCCAGGGGCGATTTCTGAGCATAGAGCCAGGAGTGATCCCTGAGCGCTGCCAGGTGTGATTAAAGAGGGCCAAAGCACAAGTTTTGCATAAATAAAGCCCTAGGTTCAATTTCTGGCACCACATGGTTCTCTAAGCACCCCCAAACAACAGCAACAAAACTCCAAATAAAGACTGTCCTATTTGCTACAAAGCAGAGAACACAGTCTATTCCCTTACTGTCTCAAAAACTTTATTAGGTCTAAGCCTCAGCAATTATGGACCCTGAAAAATAGCGCCTATTTCTCGAGAAGTAGAAAACTTTAAAAAGTGCTATAATAACAGTATGATTGTATTCTGGACATGCAATTTCTAGTTAAGCTGAAGAAAATCATTACAATTCAAAAGAGAAAAAGTGAGTTTGACCAGTTATGTGCTAGGAACATCTCACTTTCTGGCCTCTCTAGCAGCTGTCATTCTACGACAGTAAATGTTTAGCCTCTGATGTTTCCCAATATTCAACTGGAGACAGACACATGAGGGTAAAGCTATGCATGAGGATAAACCTAAATTATAGGATCAAGTAGATGACTTTCTTCACTGCAGGGTTTCCCCTCCCTCCTCTTTGGTACTCTTAGTAAACAAAATTTCAAACGATTCATGTGGATAATTTCTTCCAATAAAAAAGGTGATTCCTCAAGAGACCCAAACTACAACAAGCTATACACAAAAGGGACCTGTTACACTAGCAGTCCAGAAGGCGGATGGATGTATATGATGCATGCTGGGAACAATGGTAGAGGGAAGCCAACTCTGGTGGTAGGAATTTCCCTAATTCACTGATACTATGTACCTTAAACACAACTGTGAAAGACTTGTAATTCTCCTTGGTCTCAATAAAAAAAAAATTTTTTTTTTAAAAACCGATCTTTCAATAGTATGTATCCATGATAAACCCTTGGAGAAAAGGAAAGAAATTTACCACCAATGGAACATCGTCGAGCTATTTCCCAGAACACTAAGCCCATTGCATAGATGTCAGCACGTTTGAAGGACTCAAAGTGGTTCATATTTATGGAATCATCTAGAACTTCAGGGGCCATGTACCTAAAAATTAAAAAAAAAGTCAACATCTTATTTTATGAAATGGTGGATATATTTGTTTTATATCTCTCAAAAATGTTTCTATTCTTGAAAATAAAACAATATTTATTTATTTATTTAAGATTCCCACTTTCCATGTATTTTGTTCTGCTGTTGGTGAAAACAACTTCAGAGGGGCTGGAGAAATAGTACAGCAGAGAGGGTGCTTGCTTTGCATGCAGCTGACCTGGGTTTTATTCCTGCTACTCTACAGGGTCCTCTGGGATTGCCCAGGAGTGATCCCTAAGCACAGGGCCAGAAATAAATGAGCACTGCTGGTTGTACCCCCCTAAAAAACAGCAGCAGCAACAACAACAACAAAATGATTCAGAAAGTTTTCTCAGAATATATAAAGTACTTGGTGGAAAATAAATCCTTGATCTAGATGTGTTAACATTTTGATAAACATCCATTTAGGTATATTTCTACACACACACATATATATATACACCCACTGAGATCATATTATATACAAAAATATATAATATAGTTTATAACGATGCTAATAAAAACCCAAGTAAAACCAAAGAGCAATTTCATGTTATCTATAATATCATCTTAGTTCTCCAAGAAAGTTATATCTGTGTAACAATTCTGATTGTTACAAAGTCCTCTGGTACACCACCTACTTTCCTCTGTCCTTAGAAGGAGTCTTCTATTTTAAAAGAGAATCAGTCTTACTAAAATGGGATCAAAGGAAAGGTAGAGACATATGTCATGGAACACGAAAGCATAAAACTGAATGCCAGTCCTTCCTGTTGATGCCACATTATAGGGTTCTGAAGTTCTCAAAACCTCCTAAGATTCCAGATCAGGACCTGCCCAGATGTGCAACCACCACCACCGTGAAACCTTGGTTTGAGTTCTGAGAGTCCCTACAGATCTGGAATTCATAAACATGACTCAGAACTTCTGCCCTATGTCAAAGCAAAAGTTCTAAGATTATGGAGACAAAATGCTGAAACACGGAGCAACAAGGCTTTGATCCAGAAAGGTCAGATTCCAACGGCCTATTTTCAGTAGTGGGTAACATCACTTAAGCTCTTCATCTATGAACTGAAGTAATGACATCTAGCTAGCAAGATCATCTTTAGGACTCAGGAATTCAAAAAATATTTACTGAGGACCTATCACACATTAGACACTGATGGATGCTGAAAACGCAAAGCTCTCCCAAGCAGCTTGCAATCCAATGGAATACAGAGAAATACATGAATATATGTTATAGTACAATGTGGCGCCTCCTGAGTCCAAGTTCAATGTACTATGGAAGCACTTGGCAAGGACACCTCAGTCCAGAAAAGGCCTCCTATGAAAAAGGAAGATTAGATACATGTTAGGGAAATATTTGCTCTAGGATTCAGTACATGTGAAAGGTCTAAGGAAGGTTTCTTTTCAGGAACAGGAATTCTGGAAATAGTTGTGCTTCATGACAGAGCATTTGAGAATATTAACTTATATTATCAATATGCATCTTTTAGATTTATTAAAATGAGGGTACAAAGAAAGTACCCTCCAATTATGAACTACCTGTGCCACTGAAATACAAGAATAACTGACATCATTTTCTGAAGGGGCCACTTTCATCAGCACGGATTTTCACTTCAAAACAGGCCATAAGATGAGGGGAATCTAATAAAGCAGACTGGAATGCCAGAAGATATACATAAGAAGGAAAAGGAATGATAATTAGAACATATCAAATGCTACCTATTTACAAGTGTACCTTTTTGTTCCCACTCTATGGTTTGGAGCAATATCAATTGTGTCTGTGGCTGAATCATGTCTTACTGCCAGTCCCAAGTCTGCAATACAACAAGTTCCATTCTTCTTTACCAAGATATTCTTTGATTTCAAATCTCTATGAGCAATGGCTGGTTTTCCTTAAAAAAAAAATATCAACAAAAAATTAAACAGGACGACTTAAAAGATCTTCTCCGGGCAGTGGCGCTGGAGGTAAGGTGCCTGCCTTGCCTGCGCTAACCTAGGACGGACCTCGGTTCGATCCCCCGGCGTCCCATATGATCCCCCAAGCCAGGAGCGACTTCTGAGCGCATAGCCAGGAGTAACCCCTGAGCGTCACCGGGTGTGGCCCAAAAACCAAAAAAAAAAAAGATCTTCTCAATCACAATTCTCACTGTTAATGTCAAAAAGTCTTTCTTCCTGACCCAACATCAAAGTATTTCAGACTCTCTCAACCATAATAGTGAGATCATTACAAATAACTTCAAGTGAATTAGAATATCAAAAGTTGCTGCATGGGGCTGGAGAGATAGCATAGTGATAAGGCGTTTGCCTTAGATGCAGAAGGATGGTGGTTCAAATCCCGGAATCCCATATGGTCCCCCGAGCCTGCCAGGAGTGATTCCTGAGCACAGAGCCAGGAGTAACACCTGAGCACTGCCAGGTGTGACCCAAAAACCAAAAAAAAAGAATTAAAAAAAACGTTGCTACAATTACTTTCATTGTTGTTCTTTTTTTTTGCCACATCAGTGATGCTCAGAAGTTATTCTTGGCTCAGCACTCAGAAATCACTCCTGGCAGGCTCAGGGGACCATATAGGATGCTAGGGATCAAACTTAGGTCAACAGCATAAAAGAAAATGGCTAACCTGCTGTGTTATCACTCTGGTCCTTCAATTACATTTCATTAAAGAAAATATAATGCTCAAAAAAATTAATTCTAACAACTTAAAGATATAATTTGCTTGCAAATATCTTCTGGATACTTAATAGGAAAACTAATCACAGATCATTTCTTTTGCCTGTCAACTGGAATGGAGGTACAACCCTAATACAAACTTCTAGAAAAATTGCCATTAAAAATAATTACTGGCCAAGGAGCTATCTCAGAACCAAGTTCAAGCCCCAACACTACCACTAGGTGGTAGGCCTGGAAGTTCACTTGAAAGCTCCCAGTACTGTAGGGGACAAGTGTGATTCCATGTCCTAGCACTGAACTGCCCAGTGCAGTTGGATGATATCACTGGGAATACCTTCACCCCATACATACTGGGAGGGTCCTTCTGATAATTAAAATTTTTAGTATTAATATAGTAATATTAAAGTAACAGCGTTGGAGACACAATGTAGCAGACAAAGTGCTTGCTTTGCACAAAACTAATCCAGTTCTACACCTTAAAAGTTAATACAGGGCTAGAGAAAGTACAGCAGGTAGGGCACTTGCTTTGTATTTGGTCAACCTGGGTTTGATTCCTGACCTCCCAGATGGTTCCCCCAAATACCACTAGGATTAATTTCTAAACACAAAGTCAAAGTAATCCCTGAACATCACTAAGTGTGGCAAAAAGAAAAAGTTACTTTAAATAGCTCTCATTAGGTTGAAGTCTTGCCAAAAAGGTTCTGAACAGACATTAGAATAGTAAGATTGATTCAAGTTACCTTGGGTACCAACAATCTCCATGTGGAGATGGGCAAGTCCACTTGCTGTAGACAGAGCCAGTTTTATCATTCCTTCCACGGTAACTGTGTATCTGTTCAAATAATCAAAAAGAGATCCATGCTCATGATAATCTGACACCAACCAGAGCTGAGTCCAGGTACCATTATCTGCAAAGTAGAGTAACAAGGTTTCAAAGGGTTGAAGACCATTGATGGCGTATAAAAGTCATCACATTTTATCTCAATCCTACACCACAGAAGTACAACATGATTGTGTGGTAAACATCTTTTGTGTAATTGATTCATTATTTTCTTATATATGCAGTTTGTATTTACATTCTTTAGATGGTGTTTCCAGTTTTTTTCCTAAATGTGGCTTCTTTCTGACCTGATTACCTTCCTGTGATCTCCCTGGCCCTTTGGTTGGCTCCTACTATCATGCTGTGATCCTCATTTAACTGCCGCCCTCATGCCCCATCCACACATCACAATGTAAACCTCATCAGGCTATTAAAAAGGTAAACTGGTACACATCAATTTCTCAAATCCCAAATGTTATCATATGACCCAGTAAATCCACTTCCAGGTCTAAGAGATATCAACAGGTCCACACAATGAAATATTATTCATAAAATGAACAAAGTTCTATTATTTGTTACAACACAGATGAAACTTAAAAATACACTGAGAAAGTAAAAGAATCACAGAAAATCATATATGAGACATGCAGATAAATAAATTAAGAGACAGAAAGTAATTAGTGGCTACCTAGGGCTAAAAAGTTTGGAAGGGAAATGGGAATAGACTGAAAACATGTACAAGAGTTCTGTAGACCACTGTGTTGACTGCTACTAGTCTCAGATGTA
The DNA here is from genome assembly GCF_024139225.1 of Suncus etruscus. Taxonomy (NCBI): domain Eukaryota; kingdom Metazoa; phylum Chordata; class Mammalia; order Eulipotyphla; family Soricidae; genus Suncus; species Suncus etruscus. Next base: position 71,384,666 of record NC_064848.1, on the reverse strand, counting down.
AAACGCCTGAAAATCACTGTTTTAGCACTAAGAGGAGGTACCCTATTCTAAGGCTACTGAGGAAGGAAGAAACCATAGTTTAAACAAGATGATCCTGAGCATACAGAGACAGTAAGTAACAGATCTGGGAATCTTGAGAACTATCTGGTTCTGGTTGTCAGTCACTGTTTCTACAAGGAGGAAAGAAGGAAGTACACCAGAGTCTTGTGAACAGCAGTGGAAATGAAACAAAACTGAACATGAATGTAGATGCAGAAGGGCAACCTTTTTATTTGTAGGCTGTTTATCAGCTTCACCAAAAAGCCAGTCAAGATGCCTGTGGTTCCAGTTTCTAGCTACAAAAATCTTAAGAAACTGTGGGACCACTTGACACATGGGAAAGAGGAGACAAAAAAGTGAAATGTCAAGGGGAGAAAACAGCTGGGTCAGAGACCCCAGATTTACGCAAGGTGATGCCAAACGTTAACAATAAGGCATGTGTGCTCCAGAAGTTCAATAGCAAACTGATACAGAAATCTGAAATGCATTTTCCCAGAGGAATCATGGTAAAGGTTCTAGCTAGGCTTCCAGGCTAGACTAACCCACAAAAGCTCACATAACCTATAAGTAGCCAGAAAAACATCCATTTTCTGAAATCAGGCCAAAATACACAGGCATAAAACAGCATGGGGAGACAGTACAAGCACTCGTCAGTGAAGAGAGGCGGACTGGCAGTCAGTGTTCTAGGCCAGTGTTGTTTCAACCTTTTTGTGCAAAGGCACACTTTTTTCATGGGAAAAAAAAAAAATCACGAGGCACACCACCATTAGAAAATGTTAACAAAATTTAACTTTGTGCTATATTGACTATATATAAAGTAATTCTCTTAATAGGAATCAAATAAACACAAATAAATTATTTTATAATCACTTTATTATGAAATAATAAAGTATTTTGTAATTGTTCATATTTCTGTTTACTTACTCAGTGCGAAACCTGGGCCTGTTTGGCTGAACACAAAGCTGATATTCTGGCAGGAATTGAAGAAATAAATAGAAATATATATATTTATATATATGTATATATATTGAAAGAAAGAATATAAAATATAAATGTAAATAAATATATGATATTCATATAAATGCAAATATTAATATTAAAATAAATATAAATAAAATATATAAATATATATATATATCGAAAGAAAAAAATCAAAGAAAGAAGCTCTTCGTCAAAAGCAATCAGTCTCTCTGTCTTTAGTTTTTATAGTCCGTAACATGCGCTTTGGCTCACAAATAGACCAATCATGCCGAAGCTGCATGTTACAGATCAATTTGGAATTTTTCCCATGGCACACCAGACAGTGTGCTGCGGCACAGTGGTTGAAAAATGCTTCTCTAGACTGCCAGGCTGTTACTGACTGTATAACCTGATACTTTTCACTAACCAGTTTCTGTCCTTTTAAACCAAAGCACTCTGCAAGGCTGTTAAGATTATTATATATGTATAAGCAAACGGACTATGTTAAATAAAAATGCACGGCATATAAGAAATTAAAATATGGGCCAGAGTGATAGCACAGCGGGTAGGGTGTTGGCCTTGCACGTGGCCAACACCTGGGTTCTATCCCAAGCCTGCCAGAAATAATTTCTGAGCACAGAGCCAGAAATAACTCCTGAGCACCTCCGGATGTGGCCCCAAAAATAAAACAAATAAATGGAAATTCATAAAAAAGGAATGAAAATAAGCTGTTTATTTCCCACTCATTATGAAACAAAGAAATACAGGCAAAAAACAAGTTCCATATTTTCAAAGTTGTTACTTGAAGAAAATAAATTCTAATCCAAAGAGATTGAGAGCAAAGTTATCTGGGTACTCTGAAAAGAATTTAGAGATCCCCACAATACTAACTCTTTATAAAAACTATTCATCATCAAATAGGTTTGTTCAAATTTGTACATTCCCTCCTGGGATACAGGTATAGCACATGAGTTTATTAACTAGACTTAAAGTTTAGAAAGGCTAACAAGTAATAAAGAAAATAAATAGCAACGGTGATGGATGGAAGAGAAGCAGATTTTTCTGAGGTGATTGAAAAGAAAAGCTATTATAAAACTGTGCATATATAAAATATTGTATGGGGGAATTAAATAAATCAAAAAAGTAAAGAGAAAAAAAAGCGAATTGGGGTGAAAGGGCTAGGTTCTGGGCAGAACCAATGTTCTCTGACAAGGAAGGAGGAAAGAGCAGCGGGTTTGCTAGGCACCAAAGTGACAGCCAGATGGCAGTAGCGAGTCTGGATGCTGCTAATGCTAATATAAAGACATTGTACAAAGTGGCTTGAAAAAAGCCTAAAACATGCTGGACCTGAGTGAAATTGAGTCCTAAAATATATGCTTGGATGTCCCCAGAAAGGTAAAGTTTGAAACTATGAATGGTGAGCAGATTCTTTAAGGTGGCAATTAGCATTTGTGGAATGAGAGACTTCCTAGGAATCGGCAAGGGGAATTTCAGAAAACAAAGCCAATTATTAAGAAATTGGATGGGGAGATAATTCAAAGAGCTGAAATACACACTTCGCATATAGGAGTTCAATTCTTAACCCACCATATAATAGAAAAAAGAAACAAAGAATTTCTAGAATCACAGAGTATAATAAAGGCAATCTGAAGAATTGGGTGAGAGAAGCCTGGGAGAAAGCTCAAAGATCTGAGTTCCAGGCTGGTTGACCTACACTGTATGGCCCCTGATGGTCACCAGATGTGTTCTCAAGCATGCCAGTTTGGTAGTTTGGTAGTTCCCAGCAACACTAGGACTGTGCAGCCACACATCATCAGCCCAAGCATTGAGCTTGTCAGGGCCAGAGGAATATGGTCCCCAGTTGCCTAATCATTGCTGCAAGAATAACTCTAGAAAGCTAAATGGTGTAAAAGAAAAATAGTATATAGCTAAGATTTTGATACCATTTGACTATCAGAAAAGATAAAATAATGGATTTTGCTGCTACATAGATAGATCTGGAGAGTTCATGATGTGTAAAATCAGAAAGGAAGGAAGGAAGGAAGGAAGGAAGGAAGGAAGGAAGGAAGGAAGGAAGGAAGGAAGGAAGGAGGGAGGGAGGGAGGGAGGGAGGGAGGGAGGGAGGGAGGGAGGGAGGGAGGGAGGGAGGGAGGGAGGGAGGGAAGGAAGGAAGGAAGGAAGGAAGGAAGGAAGGAAGGAAGGAAGGAAGGAAGGAAGGAAGGAAGGAAGGAAGGAAGGAAGGAAGGAAGGAAGGAAGGAAGGAAGGAAGGAAGGAAGGAAGAGCACTTTTTACATATCATTAAACAATCTGAAGTTTAGGAGCATGTCTAGAAAATCTTTAAGATGTTCCTGTTTCTAAAGGCTTCTAATACATTTGAAATAATGGGTCTAACCTATATGACAAACACATATTTCTCATCAAATTTGTCACTTTATTATCTTCACAGAAACAAGTGTTACCGACCTTTATTGTCTGCTGCTATAAATCCCAAGATGTTTTCATGACGTAACATTACAGTTTGATAAATCTCTGCCTCACGGAACCAGGAACGCTCTTCTCTAGAGGAGAATATTTTAACAGCAACCTCTTCTCCTCTCCACTTTCCTCGCCAAACTTCTCCAAATCTACCTTTGCCAATACTTTCTTGTAACACAATAGTTCTTGCAATTGTTCTCTGAACAAGCAATGGTAAACCTAAATAAAAATAAATAGTGTCAGCATAATAATCAGTCTATGTATTTTTTAACACCATTCCAGGTATTCAAGAGTAATTAATCAGGAAAGGTTCCTTTTGCTCTGCCTTTTAAACATGTAAAATCTCTCAGGGCTGGAGAGATGATAATTCAAAGCTGAGCACAGGCTCTGCATAATAAACATTCAATGCCTGGCACCACATAGATTCCTGAGCACTGCTTGGAGTACTCCCCAAGCAAAGTGCTAGCTAAAGTCCCTAAGCACCCAGAGGTAGAGCACTTATCAATAAATAAAATTTTACAATCTGGTTGGGTTATAAAAATTAGTAAAAATGGGGCCAGAGTGAAAAGACAGTTTGCCTTGCATGTAAGGCGACTGATCCAGGTTTAATCCCCTGCATCTCAAATAGTCTCCTGGGCCTGCTAGGAGTGATTTCTAAGTGCAGAGCCAGGAATAATGCCCTGAGCACCCACCAGGTGTGGTCCTAAAACAAAATAAAGTTCATAAAAACAATAATTCATTTAAAAAAGAAAAAGAGGATAATAAATAAAAGAATCCAGAGATGCTGCCTCAAGGGCAATGGTAGGCTTTGTCCTACAAGCTGAAATTTAGTTGAATGGAGGCTGAAATGAAAGAAAAGAAAGATATGAAAGTTAAGTGTTTAGGTAGAGGACTATGCAAGCAGAGTGGAGAAGGAAATGAGTGGCATATGTTAGGAAAACAGCTGACAGGAAACACAAAGAAAATGTATTGAGTAAGTAGTAAGTAGTGGAAAAGAAGGTGGCAGCCTCACAATGATCAATGAGAGCTGTTAGATTTCTATAGTAAAGGGCCATAAGTGGGAAGAAAAAAATTTTTTTTTGGTTTTGGGGCCACACCTGGTGGTGCTCAGAGGTTACTCCTGGCAGGCTCAGGATACCATATGGGATGCCAGGGATAGAAACCGGGTCTGTCCTGGATCAGCTGCGTGCAAGGCAAACAAATGCCCTGCCGCTGTGCTATTGCCCCATATTTTTTAATATTACTTTAGAAAGGTGACTTTGATACTGGCTCTATTAAAGGGAGGAGAAACATATGTGAATATAAGAAATACAGAGGTTCTCACAAAACTTCACAAGTAAAAAGGAGCACAAGAACAACTTCAAGACAAAAAGTTTACTTATTAAAAACAGTTACTTAAGCAACACTGGTACCACTAAGAATAATGCCTAGCAACCTATCTCAGTAATAAAACACAATTCTTTTGTTTTTATCTTCACCAACTGAATTTCCCCTTATCTAAGTACATATTTTAAAATGCTGCCTCACTTACAGAAAGAAAAGTATTTATTTACTTGACATTTAAATAATACATTTGGGGCTATTCCAACTCACTTAATACATCCTCTGTGAACTAAGAACCTCATCTTAAATTATACTTACACGAACAATGAAAATACCAGTGTGGGGCCGGGAAGATGGCGCTAGCGGTAAGGTGTCTGCCTTGCAAGCGCTAGCATAGGACAGACCTCGGTTCGATCCCCCAGTGTCCCATATGGTCCCCCCAAGCCAGGGGCAATTTCTGAGCGCATAGCCAGGAGTAAACCCTGAGTGTCAAACGGGTGTGCCCAAAAACCAAAAAAAAAAAAAAAAAAAAAGAAGAAGAAGAAAAAAGAAAATAACAGTGTACAGAATGTTCTAAACTAGTGTTTTACTTATATAATTTACTACATTTAAAGTTGTGCAACTTATACTCTATATTTAAGAGTGCTACCTACAGCAAGCCAGCCTGGAAGTGAGAGAAATTATGTTATCTTTGGCTCCCTACTGGAAATGTTCTAGTTTCAAATGTGTCTTTACTTTGAAGTAATCAGATATTTTTCTCTTTTTATCTTCAAGTTGTCTTTTCACCTTTTGCTCTGTCTTCTCCACTTCCTACAAATCAGTTAGCAATTATAAATAATTGCTAATAAATAATTTTATTTACAAGAAAATTACTTAGTTAAAAAGACTTGTCAAAAATCCTTACGTAGATCAAGGAGCTCTCCTCACGATTAAGTATACTCAATTATGCTTCTTTTTCTTTTTAGTTTTTGGGTCACACCCAGCGGCGCTCAGGGGTTCCTCCTGGCTCTACACTAACTGCTCTTGGCATCTCAGGGGAACATATGGGATGCCAGGATTTGAACCACCATCCTTCTGCATGCAAGGCAAATGCCCTACCTCTATGTTATCTCTGCAGCCCCTCAATTATTCTTCTTAATAAAAAAAAATCCACCAAATTTTCTAATAGTCTTGCACAGGGCTATACATACTACTATGTTACACAGAAGAGTTAATTTCTTTCTTATTATTCTTGCAAAGTAAAAATAAAATTCCTTTGTTTAAAACATGAGGACTTGCTATGCCAAAATTTACTTCAGAGTTAGATACCTTCAATCTCACTATTTTCAGAATTGTGCATATTTTTAATCTCAAAGTGATAAGGAGAAATGAGATTACATATATCATAAAAGAGAATGTTTTTTAAAATATATAAAAACCTGAAGCTGTGGGCAGAGCAAGAGCGCAGTGGTAGGGCATTCATCTTGCCTTGCATGTGGCAAGATGAACCTCAGTTCAATCTCCAGCGTCTTATATGGTTCCTCAATCCAGGAGCGATTTCTGATCACATAGCCAGGAGTAACCCCTGATCATCACTGGGTGTGGCCCCAAAACCAAAATAAAATAAAAACCAAAACAAAATAAAACCAAAAAACCCTGAAGCTGATTTTCTGATGCATTTCAAGAATAAAAGTTTTCATTATTATTTTGGGGGAGGTCACATCCAGCAGTGTTCAGGGGTCACTCCTGGCTCCATGCTCAGAAATTGCTCCTGGCAGGTTCGGGGGACCATATGGGATGCTGGGATTTAAACAACCATCCTTCCGCATGCAAGACAAATGCCCTACCTCCATGCCATCTCTCCGGCTCAAAAAGTTTACATTTTTGTATACCAAACTAGCCATACTATACTAAACAGTCAAATAAACACCAAAATTTTGGTCAGCTCAAAGTTAGAGTTGTGCTCATATTATGCCAAGCTTATTTTTGTTTTATATTTGGGGGGCCCACACCCAGTGACACTCAGGAGTTACTCCTGGCTCTGTGTTTAGAAATCACTCCTGGCTCGATGGACCATACAGGATGCCGGGACTCGACACTCAGGAATTACTCCTGGCTCTGTGTTTAGAAATCACTCCTGGCTCTGTGGGCTCCTATGGGATGCTGGGATTCGAGCCCACGTTCATCCTGGGTCAGCTGCAAGGCAAACGCCTGGGCATGCAAGGCAAACACTTTACCACTGTGCTAACATTCAGGCCCCATATTATGACAAGTTTTAACAGACTAATTCACATGGCTTAGCCAACTGATAAAATAGTACAGTTAATCTTTTAAAGAATTAATAAGAAAAAGAAAAAACAATCAATCCTATTACCTGACCCAGAACCTGATGTTGTCATATCATAGATCAAGTCTTTCAACGTAGTGCCCTCTGAGATGAAAGGACGGTCTAAGGAGGGATCCTCTTCATTTGGCACCCGGTGGTGGATGACAGTACGATTATGGCAGATGTAGACCAGCAACATGAGTGAGATGCAGACAAAGCAGACTGGCCCGGCAATGACAGCTGCCAGCTCCACGGGACCAAGGCCAGGTGATGGCTTTCCTAGAAAAGGGCCTCAAATGAAACAACAACAAATATGCTGTAGGTGGCATCCAGAATGTCCTAATCCTCCATATCTCTTACAATGGCTTTATAACCGATGGCTACTACCACCATTGGTCATAGAGCCTCATTACTGCGGCACAAAGGGCTCAAACCCAGAACAAGTGAACCATTTGGTCTTTTCCCATTGCCCCTCCTTTTATGAGTAATAATAACTGAATCAACATTCACTCATTCTTCCTATAGACTTTGTCATTATCTAAATACCAAGGTGGGTTACATACCACCAACATTTAAGGATTACCCATTTACCACTCTCAGGTCTCTGAGAAAACTAATGATCTGGAAAAACTGCTATTAGTATATTTGTACAGTCTCCCCCTCATACCCGACCCTGCTTAATTTACAAGTATCTTTGACTCATTTTATTGCACGACAGAAAAAGAGGGAAAAAAGTGTAACTGCAAATAAAATAAATGTAAAGTAAAAATTATTGGGCCAGAGAGATCATACAGAGAGGGGTACGGTACTTAAAAGCTGCCAAACAGTTTGTTCCCTGGCACCCCCATCTGGTCGTGAACTCTGTCAGAAATGATCCCTGAGCACAGAGCCAGGAGCAAGCCCTGAAAATAGGCAGTCAAAATAATACCTCCCCCGACCAAAAAAAAAAAAAGAAACCTAACTTAAATTTTATTATTTCCATCTTCTTTATGCAAAATACCAACCTTGTTTTATTAATTATCATCATTTGATTTGGGGACCACACGCTATAATGCTTAAGGCTTAATCCTGGTTTTGTGCTCAGGGGTAACTCTCCTGGCTCTGCACTCAGGAATTACTCCTGGTGGTTCTGGGGAGACCATCTGGGACACTGGAAATCGAACCTGGGTCAGCTGCATACAAGGCAAAACCTAACCACTGTACATTCCACAGCCCGCTTTATTTTTTCAATGGCATTTGCATCCATATGCTTTCTAGTAATATTTTAACCAGTTGGATTTCTTTTTTTTAATGCCTTTATTTAAACATCTTAATGACAAATATAAATGTAGCTGGGTTTCAGTCATATAGAACCAGTTGGATTTCTAATTTAAGAACTTTTTTCTTATAATTTCTTAATAAATATTTTATATATATTTTGTAATTTTATGTATTTTATATAGACACATTAATTACAATGAGCTTAGCATTTATCTTGAGTTTTATGACTACTTCTTTCCTATCACATTTTCCCTATTCTTGAGATCTTTATTTGAATTATTTATGACACAGAACTTTTGGTTTGGTTTTGTTTTTTTGGGGTCACACCCAGCAGCGTTCAGGGGTTACTACTGGCTCTATGCTCAGAAATCGCTCCTGGCAGGCTCGGGAGACCATATGGATGCCGGGATTCGAACCACCACAGGAGCAATTTCTGTGCACCACTGTATATATGAAAGTTAGAGAGATCTTCAACGATCTCATCTTGGTGGGGCTTTCATCGCAACAAAAAGACCTTTTTTAGTTGTTAAAGGTTAGGTATATAAGTAGATTTTTGTGGTTAGGTATATAAATGTATATATGTGTATGTATATATGTAGATTTTGCAGTATGTGTGACTAATCCCTAAGTTGTATACCTGAAACTGTGTATTGCTTGAATCACTTGAATAATTGAATTACTTGAACTACCTGAATAACAAAATATTTTCTGAAAAGAGCAAAACAACCAATATTGCCAAGCATATGAAGAAAAGGGAGCTTTGTGTACTGTTAATAGGAATGTAAACTGGCACAGCCACTGTAGACAAAGAGGATAAAATGCTCCCTAAACAATTGGGGGAACATATTGACCCAATAATTCCATATCTGGGTAATGATCTATAAAAGTGATTTCCACCTCTCCATATTCATAGCAGGCAACACTATTCACACAAAGGCAAAAATATGGAAACAACCTGAGTGTCCACTGATGGATAAATGTAGATTATGGGCTAGATTTAAGGTTTAAAAGACATGACATGGGGCCGGGCAGTGGCGCTAAAGGTAAGGTGCCTGCCTTGCCTGCGCTAGCCTTGGACGGACCGCGGTTCAATCCCCCGGTGTCCCATATGGTCCCCCAAGCCAGGAGCAACTTTTGAGCACATAGCCAGGAGTAACCCCTGAGCGTTACCGGGTGTGGCCCAAAAAAAACAAAAAAAAAAAAAAAGAAAAAAAAAGACATGACATCTAAATGTACAAACTGAATCTAGATTAGATGGTACGCTAGAGAGAAAAAAAATGTCATAAAAGACATCACTAACACCAAATGACTGAAATATGGATGGCAGGTTTGCATAAGTATCTGTAAATTTTTTTTTAGTATCTGTAAATTTTGACAGATCTGATAAGTAATAAAATGAAATGTAAATAATGGGTAAAAGATCAACTCCCCAATCATATACTATATATGTATACTTATTGAATGTGTATATATTTATATATATAAATATATATATTTTATATATATACACACATACATGCATATATGTATATATATGTATATATAAAAACACACATACAAGACCTATAACAAGGTAAAGTTAAAAAATGAGGCACTGAGACAATTTAATTCTGCTGATTAAGTCCTTCCCATTATAAATTGCCTTAAAAGGCTGGAGTGGTGGCGCAAGCGGTAAGGAGTCTGCTTTGCCTCGCACTAGCTTAGGACAGACCATGGTTTGATCCCCCAGCATCCCATATGGTCCCCCAAGCCAGGAGCAATTTCTGAGCTGCATAGCCAGGAGTAATCCCTGAGCGTCACCAGGTGTGACCCACCCCCACCCCAAAAAAGAAAAAAGAAAAATGGCTGGAGCTATACCAGGAAGAAGAAATTTATTCTAAAGGCAATAGCTTTGTCAGAACTTGCTCTTAAAGAAGAAATCATGAGGCAATCATTTTACAAAGGACACAGCTCAGAGAAAGTCTATCTTGAACTAGCTAATTAAATATATACTCAAAAACTGAAATCTGGGCTACGCTTAGAACTCTAACTCCAGACAAGTTATTCCTTGCCTGCAAACTGAACAAGCTGGTATAGACAATTTCTCAAGCACACTCTGGTTCTAAAATCATACAGTGTAACTGCTTTCCTTGCAATACCAAACAATTTTAAAACAACAACTTACTGCCAGTTGGGAGTTCTATTTTATTGCAGTGGTCCTTATTGCAGCAGTATGTTGTAGTGCCAGACCCAGTTTTTGAGGATGGTGCACAAAGAAATGGTCTGTCCCGAGGAATTAGGTCACTTTCAGCTATACACATGCTGTTGTGTATAATTCTGTCTGTTGTCTCTGTGACAGAGACAAAACAAAGTCCATCTGTGACACAAGTGAAATTGTCCTTGGTACAAAGATGACAGAAACACTGCAATGCTGTGAAAACAAAAAAGAAGAACAAATGAGTATTAGGGGGGAAAAATCCTTTAAGATGGTTATAGTAAGTAAACCCCATATTCAATACAACAATATGTTTCTAGGCCGAGGAAACACGCAGTGGTTGAACACATGCTTCACATAGAGAAGGCCTGAATGGGATCCTTGCCACCAAAAACTAAGTGACAATATGTTCCTGATTCACTTATAATTAAGTTTCTTGGCATTGTTCAAAAAAAAACCAAAAAACCAAAAACTCTTTTGTTATTCTAAGAATTTCCAAATTCAGTTATTGAGAAGCACAGAGAGACAAATTTGGACCCATTATCTCTAAAGCTCTTTTGCTTTCAAGTACAGAAAAGCTATTATATGCAATTTCATCAAGGCAAGCATTTACTCCCATCAAAATAAATTAACATTCAAATTTTAGTGGTTATATGTATTCTTTTATTTAGTTTTATGTAATTCCTTTTTTGTTGACATATAGTCCTCCACAGGGGAGCAATATGTAAAAATACTAATAGTTACTACAAACTGGACATATCATTTGGATGAACTTTTAATCATGAATCTAAACAGATTCAAACTGAGCCAGACACTTTTCTTCTTTGAATCCTAAGGCTAGAGTACTTCCTCAATCTGGAAGGCAGGGAATGACTTCAAGCCCACTTGTAGCTATTCCCAATGCTTCAACTTCCGCAAGCATTCCATTAACGATCAACAATAGCCCATTCCACCACATGCACGCACATATGATCGATCTACTGTTGTCTCAAATAGTTCGTGTTTCCCCCAAAACTCACACTACTTACACAAATGATTTCATTTTTCTTTGCCCTGTAAAACAAAGTCAGAGTTTCATTTCTCCATATCCATATCTAGTATAGGCCTTGTATATAGCTGCATTCAAAAAATACTTATTTGGTGATAGAGGACCTGGCTGCATTTAGAAGCCCATGTTGAGTCCATAGTACTCCACACACCGTAGTTGGTAGCATGTACATATACTGCTTGAGACAACTGTCAAGCACAAGAAGCATGCCCAATACAGCCCAAAAACCAAAATTAAAACCATTTATTTATGGTTATTGGTTTTCACAAATTAGGAAAATTTGGTTTTAAAACATTCATTCCACGCCAATCTCATGAAACTGTGAAATACAGATTGCAAAGTACAAATTGCAAAGTCCCTTCAGTTCAAATAAACTTTTTGATTACATATTACAAATGAGGGGGAAGAAGTCGACTACATGAGATGGTCATCTAGTAGACACAAAGGAAATCAGTGAAAGCTGAAAAAAGAATAGCTTATGCAGGCCACGTGCTATGAGCAAAGAGTTAAACTGGCCAGGACAGGGCTGAGTGAACCCCACACTCTCCAAGAAAGACCAATGCCAAGGGTTAGGAGCTGGTAGGGTGAACAATAAGCTTTTGAAAAATTCACTCAGATAGGGATGCTGAAAACCTATGTGACTGAATCCCAATAAAACCCAATACACTGAGAAAAATGGTCCAACTCCTCTACCAAGTTCTCAAAGAAAATAATAGTTGCCAACTCTTCCCAGGTAGTCTGGTCTGGGCTGATACCTCTGTGCCTTCTCAGAATGGATGGGGGCAATTTCTCTTTCTGTGTGAAATCACAGCAGCCCAGAGCTCCACCCTTCACCCTCCACCACAAATGCTCCTCAACATAACATTATCAAGCTGGCAAGCCACCAAATTTGTTTCAGATCTATAGATACGAGATCACACTTCCTTTCACAATTTCACAGTAGTGTCAGCCCAGTAGTATTATGGGAAAGTTACACAAAACTCTATCGAGCTTGAACAGTAACACAGAAGGCTCAACTAGCACCAGCCACAGCCCAATACGTTCTTAGACACTGACTTTAGTAACATCATAGAGAATAGAACGATCATTTCAAATTAACCCTTGTTGATCTAAATTTTGATCATTCTATTTGCCTTTGTGTTGTAACAACCAATGTAAAGCAAATTTATTTATACCTGCAAAAATGCAAGCTCTGGTGATGGACAGGAAATGGGTGATACGGGTGAAGGTGAGGTCACACTGGTGGTGAGATTGGTGTTTGAACATTTAATGGCTGAAATGACTACTGTGAACAATTTGGTAAATAGTGTTAAAATGAAAAATTAAAAAAAAACGAACACACCGTAGATACCAAGGCTCACTGACTGGCAAACCCTTTTGCATGTGAAGTCACTCTTACTCACCACTACTGTGCTTTGGATTACACTGGTACTAGGGGAGGGCATCTAGAAACTTACAACTAGTCTCTCAAACTCTAGCCCCCATGCTACTGAACACAAAAGGGATCTTCCTTCCCCTTCTTCCCTCTCCCCTCCCCCTCCCTCCTTCCCTCCCTTCCTTCCATTTTTTTGGGGGGGGGGTGTTTGTTTTATGGCCACACCCAGCAGCATTCAGGGGTTACTCCTGCCTCTGCACTCAGAAATCACTCCTGGTTGGCTCAGGGGACCATAGGAGATGCCACGGATTGAACCTAGGTTGGTCACATCCTACCTGCTATGCTACCACTCCAGCACTTCAAGTCTCTTTTCCACTAAAGAGTACAACAAAATTCCTGAGTCCTGTCAGTCTAATAGATCAGAGTCTAAAAGTAATCTTGGAGCTCTTGTCTCACTTATTATACTAAAATTCAATTATCTCAGATTATCCTCCAACAACTGCTTCTTGCTACTGTCTTAATTAGCACAGCTGTCTATTTTTAAGACCAGCAAAACTGAAAAGTTTGGGGTTTGGGTTTTTTGTTTTTTGGGTCACATCAGGCAGCTCTCAGGGGTTACTCCTGTCTCTATGTTCAGAAACTGCTCTTGGCAGGCTTGGGGGACGATATGGGATACCAAGATTCGAACCATCGTCCTTCTGCATAAAAAGCCCTTACCTTCATACTATCTCTTCAGCTCCTGTTTGTTGGTTTTTTGTTTTGCTTTTGTCTGGGCCATAACCCAGTTGTATGCAAGGATCACTCCCCTGGTGCTCCTCACGGGACCATTTATGGACTCAAACCCCAACCCGCCATGTGCAGTGCAAGTGCCATAACCCCTGTATTATCTCTCTGACCCAAAGAAGTTTTGTTTAATCACTAAACATTTTTATTTTTTCTTCACACACTCACACACACACACACATATATATATACATATATATATACATATATATAGGCTATTTGAGTTAACTTCTCCCAGCATGAAGACATCTTAATAAAAGTATAAGCATCACAATTACAGCCTGATTGAAAGACTCCTAAAAGAAACCGTCGTAATTCATGGTGACATTTGACAGTGATTATAGGTCCTTGGATATAATTTCCTATAAAGGGATTCTGGGCCAGAAACCCTCTGACTGGTTTCAGAAGCACACAAATCCCATTTAACTGTAGGCCAAATGCATGAGAATCTGCATTTTCAAAGGGAAGGCTAGATTTCAAAGTTTTCAACAGAAGTACATAAGGTTCTATCACCTACAAAAAGATTAAAATCACTATCATGGTTTTGGAAAGACAGTATAGACTCTATTTGCCTTGCACATATACAGCTAACTCTGGCAACACATATGGCTTGCTGGGTATACTACCAGGAGTGATCTCGGAGAGCCAGGAGTAAGCCCTGAACACAGCAAGCATGCCCCCAGAAACAAAAATAATAGTAATAAAAAAAACCACCTACCTTAGTCTACCCCTAGACCTACTCTAGTCAATCCCCTACAAGATCATAGGACTCCCCAGGAGTGATCCCTGAACAGAGCCAGAATAAGTCCTGGTATCATCAAAACAACAACAAAAATAATAAAATGAAAGCTATTTCTTTTCAATATTTTTACATATTCCCCTTTACATTCCTTTAGAATATCACAATCACATTTGTTTTTTCCGGCCACACCCTGTTACACTCAGGGCTTACTCCTGGCTATGTGCTCAGAAATCGCTCCTGGCTTGGGGGACCATATGAGACGCTGGGGGATCGGGGGATCAAACCGCAGTCCATCGTTCTAGGCTAGTGCCGGCCCACAATCATTTAATACCATATTTTTCTTACCATAAGACACACCCCACAAAAGATGGGGTTTAAGTCTGTGCATCTTATGGAGCAAAAGTTGCCTAGAGCTGAAGCCTCAGTGCAGGGGGGTCGAGCATATATATACTAACCACTTGACATCTGCAGTGTTATGCCTCCTTTATTGCGCAGACATCCCACATAGTATGAACAATCAGGTTAACACACTTTTACAAACCTCACATATAGAGCTTTTGTTGAAGACTATTTGATCGCAGCTGCAACTTTTTTTGTATTAACAAAAAAGTATGTAAAAATATATTTTTTTAATTTTTTGATGAAAAAAATAAATTAAGTAAATGTGTTTAACCAGCTGTGGACTGAAGTATTGTAAATACACTTTGGCCTCGCAGGCTGGTTGTTCCCAGCCGTTGTCTTCTGATGGTGCCTCGCGTTGCACCATTTGTTTTAGATTTTTTTGTTTCTTGTTTTCCTCTCTAAAAATTATGTGCATCTTATGGTCAGGTGCATCTTATAAAGTGAAACATACAGTAGTTTGCAATAAAAGTCTTCCTTGTTACATTAAGAGCCAAGTCTGTTTTATTTTCCCCATTTCTGAACCATGAACTCATAGGTTTGACAAAATGATGAAAAATATTTGCTAAAGCAATGTTTCCCAAAACAGGAAATGACAAATATATCAAGAGAAAGGAAGTCTAAAAATTGTGTACAAAAATGTTTTAAATATACTTATAAAATAATCGCAAATAAATGGCAAACATCCTATATCACGAGTAACCCCTTGCTAAAGAAGTCTGTCAACAAACTTTCAATACTGTTTTTCTTTTTTTTTTTATTTTCATGAAAGATTATTTAATTGCCAATAAATATATTTTAAAACATATAATTATGTATTTTGTAAATGTATATACAAATATATACATAATAATAATCTAAAATATGTAAAATAATTTAACAAATTAACTCAATATATTAATTTATTTTTTTTTTTTTTTTGGTTTTTGGGCCACACCCAGCGATGCTCAGAAGTTACTCCTAGCAGGCACGGGAGACCATATGGGACACTGGGATTCGAACCAACCACCTTTGGTCCTGGATCGGCTGCTTGCAAGGCAAACGCCGCTGTGCTAGCTCTCCGGGCCCTACAGTTAATTTTGTTATTTATTTTTGTATATGATATACCAGTGTTTCAGGATTGGATTTTTTTTAATAAAGTTTATCATTGCGTTTCAGTATTACAATGTACACCACACTTCACCAGAGCACATTCTCACCATCAGTGTCCCCAGTTTCCTTCTGTCTCCCTACCTCTCTCCTTTTTTTCCCTTTTAGACACAGTGATTTTCACTATTGTTTTTTTTTTTCTTTTTAATTATGAGAACAAAGATGCAAAGAAAGAGGACAAGGTAAAGTTACAGCAGAAGGACAATCACCCATAAACAGAATTCTCAGAAGTCCCCTTGCTGATATCTTAACTTTGAACTTTCAGCCAAAGAACATTAAGATAAATAAAACATAACCATGTACAATTACTTTGTCCCTCAAGTCCCCAAATTGTAATACATTATAATATTTCTTAGCAGCACACAAAGCAATCTAAAGCCATAAAACTTATGTAACTCCTTAAACATTAAAGACATAGTAATTTTTTTACATTCCAAAGCACATGCATATTAAGTTAACCTCAAAAGTTTAAGTGGGTTTTTTTTTTAAGGATTTGAGTCAAAGGAGCACAGTAAAAATGGTGTTAAGAGTGGCAATTATTGTTTGGATAGGCCCACCAAAATATGGGGGATATGGAAAGGAAAAACTGCCTAAATACAAGGAGACCCTACCCCTGAAGTTTCCTAGCTTAAGACCAACTCTAGGCTCCAGGGAAGCTAGTTTGTCCAATCCAAGACATTGTCTGTAGTGCCAACACACTTTTATTTTTCACACAGTCTCTGTTGTTGGTATCATGTTTCTGTATTAAAGATCCTGGAATCTGCATATCCTACATTAAAGTCAGGATGTGGAGCGTCCTCTAGT
Source organism: Suncus etruscus (assembly GCF_024139225.1). NCBI lineage: Eukaryota > Metazoa > Chordata > Mammalia > Eulipotyphla > Soricidae > Suncus > Suncus etruscus. The sequence goes on along the minus strand of NC_064848.1, from coordinate 71,367,809 downwards.
TTCACCTCACAATTAAAGGGCAATGCAGAGAGCCCTGTCCTGTAAGCAGGTCGTTGTTGTTAAGTCTTCTCAGTGTTAAGGGAAGTCTCTTTTGAGCAGGTCAATGTCAGAGTAGTGGTAGGGTCTTCCCTGGTAGAGGATTGCTTCCAGGTGATGTTATATAGACAAACTTGGATGTTTCGTGGATGGCTTCCTTGGTTCAAGGGTGATTGGAGAATGCCCATTCTTCTGAGGCCTATGCCACGTCATTATGTCAATGTTCAGGGTGTAAGGTCCCATTGCAGTACAAGATTTGTGTGTTAAGATCTTATTTGTATGTATAGTATCTTTCCATTTTAATGTGCCTATGCAAACAAGGAACAATGTCACGTGGCGTTATCGGTGCATATGGGGGCCATAAGAACAAGTCCAACAATCCCCATTACATGGTTCAATCATAAGAATTAAACTGAGGGACTCTTTCACCAAAATTCCTTATTGAACAGCTCACAGAAAGAAAAGATAAAAAGTGGTAAGAATCATCACTGTATAAGAGAATATTTAGTAAGACTTATAGCTGTCAGAGAAAAAACACAAAATATTCAAAAGACATACGTGTCCATTTTATATCTTTTGAAATACTTGGGGGTTGTTAGATCCAATGTATGGCTTTGGTCTGTGATTAGTGTTGCATTAAGCCCTTAAGATGGGCTTGGATGGTGGAGATGGAGGCCTTTGTCCTTAGGCCCCAGCCAAGTGGCTCCATCCCCCATTAACCAGCAGGTCATCATCTTCGGCGGGAATCAGACTCATTCAGACAGGTTTCAGGAAGTATCAGCTTTATTCATACCCTATCCACCACATGTGTGGTCAATCTTAACCATTCACGCATGCTATATCCTTAGCTTGCCCTGTGTCTTAACTTCTTTCAGCCATGTCTCCTCCAACCTCCATGCTGGCAAAGACCCTAATCCCTTGGGTCAAAGGCCTTATCTAACCTTCCCAAGACCCCTCCCAGGAATGGGCAGGGTCTTGCAGGTAAAGTTACACGTAATATCCGCCCAAGACACCTCCCAGAAATGGGCGGGTCTTACAGGTAGTTACACCTAAATCCAGGGTGCAGTCACATCTCCCCCTTCTCTGAAATATAAATGAAGTTTTTGTAATCCTTTCTCTGCCTTTAGCCAAAGGTGGGTAATATCTCAAAAGCAAAAATATAATAAAGTGAAAATTAATTAATACCAGCCCTTTCAAAAACGTAACATTTCTGCAAAATATACCATACACCTGTAACTTAGAATTCTCAATGCTTTTTTACCAAGCACTATCCCGGAACTTTCATGTTCCTATACTATTAATACTATAATTAGGATTGTGCAGTACTGAAGTTAAAAATAGTAATGTGGGTTACTGATGGTTGGGGGGGTGAGAGAGTTAAGGAGTAAAAATGAGCTTTGTAGGGGTGTGCGAAAGGGCAGAATAAAAAAATGGACATTCTGCATACGCAAAACATACCTTAAGGATAGGGAATACTCTTAATATATACTGTATGCACAGGGGCACTAGCCCCCGCGTGGTTTTGACCGTGTACACTGGTCAGAAATTGCCAGTGCCAACCTTAATGCAACCGAGCAAATCTCAGCACACCCCAAGTTAGGGCCCACCATTTCTGGCTGCCTGGGCTGGCACCCAGGGAAGGCCTGGAGGTCGCGGGCAGAAGAGGGGACGGCTGGGGGCCTATCAAGGGAAGGGCAGGGAAAGCTTGGGACCCCATCCAGGAGTGACCACCCAACACCCACCTTGTCTGGCCACCTGGGCTGGCACCCAGGGAAGGCCTGGAGGCCGGAGGCAAAAGAGGGGATGGCTAGGGGCCTATCAAGGCTCCTAGCACACCCAAGTTAGGGAGAAGGCCTTCGACATGGGGTCTCCCCAAATACCATGCTGGCTAGAGCTAGCTAGCTTCCAGATCAAGAAAGGATTCGGTAGAGCTGGAAGCCAGGATCTGCCCCTCAATACTGTTTTTTCAATGGTGAAGATAGATCTATATATATATGAAATGCCCTTATACCACACAGTACAATATCTTCAGAATAAATGAAGTGGGGCAAAACATGGGCAACTTGCATTAGAGCATATAGCAGTAAGGCAGGCTATATTATAAAAAAATAGGATAAGAACCAATATTATATATATGTATATATACATATATGTATATTTACGAGATTGTAGGGGTCCATAACAATTTGCAAACGTTGAATGGCAATAAATGCAGTAGTTTGAAATGACACTTTCCCATTCTCACTTCCAGTAATAGCTGGTTTAGAGAACAATTTTATAAAGAGTTCAATAATGCTATAATGTCACCTCATTTTCGGTCAACATGACAACTGACATCTCATTACAACTTCCATTTGAGAAATGCATGTTGGCAAATATTTTGGCTGGGTTTTAGGCCTGATTAATATGGGACAAGAGTAAAAAAGAAAACCTGAGGTCATTAATACCTTTTATATTAACACTACTCATGAGAATCAGTACTTGGCAGTTTTTATCATTGCTGAAGGAAAAATACATAAAGATTTAAAATGGAATCAGACCTAAGGCTATTCTCGTCTATTGTGAAATCTAAGCATCTGCCACAATGAATAACTCTATTAATTTGAATTTTGTTGATTTTATTGTTGACTTCAAATTTAACTTGCAAATTTGTTTATAGTTACAAATAAGCCAAAAATATGAGTTTTATATCTAACTTTATGACAACTTAATATACATAAAACAAAATTTTAAAGTCTTTGTAAGGCAAAAATTTTTAATTTCCATGGATCTAGAAACTTTAATTTCATTTCTCTTAATCAAAAATAAATTTTATTAATAGTTCTGATCCCTAGCAACTTCCCTTTGATTAAATCAGGCTGATTTATTTTTTATTAAAATGCATACACACTGGAATCGGAGAAATGGTGCAGTAGGTAGGACATTTGCCTTGCATGTGGCTGACCCAGGATGGAACACAGTTCGATCCCTCAGCATCCCATATGGTCCTCCAAGCCAGGAGTGATTTCTGAGCGCATAGCCAGGAGTAACCCTTAAGCGTCACCGGGTGTGCCCCCCCCAAAATAAAATAAAATAAAATACATACACAAAGTAAGATTTCAATCTGAAAACTTATACAATGTGTTCTTTCCATTCAAATCTGGGGTTTTACTGCCTCCTCTGCAGCCATCATTGAATACTGTCCACCAAACACCCAGACCCTTCTTCCACTTAAGCCTACAATTTTTCACCATGCATTTCCATAAACTAAGAATCTAGAGTATAATAGTGAGACAAAATAGTTATCTAAACTTAAGTAGTGCACTAGGGTGACAAAACAAAGATACTTACAAAGATCCCTAAGATTCAGAGTCCTGAGGAGTATACAAAATAAGAGGAGATATCAAGGAAAGCATCACAGAATATTCAGGTCTGAACGCGGAGAATGTAAGTACTTCATTGAAGGGGGAGCGAGTGTTATTAGTGACAGGGCTGGTTTTCTTCCTTCAAGGCAGAATTTCATCCAGGTGGCTAGTATCCCAAGTGTTAAAAAAATTCCAAATGTAAATATCTACTCAAGATGTTAATGATGGTTTTACTTCATCAGCAAATTAATAGCATACTTTTCTGCCCTACTTCAACAACTGTATGAAATCAGCAAGTGATTAATATGTATCAAAAAGATTAGGGGCCCGGAGATATAGCATAGATATAGCTGAGCATGTGGCTGACCCAGGACAGACCTGGATTCAATCCCTGGCATCCATTATGTTCCCCCAAGCCAGGAGTGATTTCTCTCTCTCTCTTTTTTTTTTTGTAATTTTTTTTTCTTTAAACATCTTGATTACAAACATGATTGTGATTTGGTTTCAGACATGTAAAGAACACCCTCCTTCACTCCAGGAGTGATTTCTAAGCGTATAGCCAGGAGTAACCCCTGAGCGTCACGGGGTGTGGCCCCCCCCAGAAAACAAAAACAAAAACGGATTAACATAAATTATGTGAGCACACACAATTATCATATATATGGCAATGTCCAAATGTTTTCTACTTGCAGATCAGTAAAGAATCATCACTCCCCAGAATTAGTGCTAAGTCTTAAAATTTCACTGTAAAAGACTAGTTTGAATAAAATCTTACACTACTTACTTAATTCACTCTTATCTTTTTACTAATGAAATAAAAATTATTTATAAAAAAGCCTACCCGATTATAGGTGAATATAAATTCTCACTATATTTCCTCATGTGTCTATTTTCTATCCTAGTCTCTATTCTCCATTAAGTCAAGCAAATCAAACCTTTTAAGATTTTCCTAATAGTTCAATATTAATACTTGTCAATGGTTCAAAAATTCCCTGCTGATTCAATAGTTAGATTCCTAGAGTCTGATTTTTCCTTCTGACAGCAAACATAAAGAACCAAACTCCTTATTTAGCACCTTTACATTACATTGGCCATTTATGTCCACGTCTCAATCAATCTCCACTAATGCTTCCTTGATTCTAAAATGCACAATTCTCCTAATTTCACAATCAAGGTCAAAAGAAAATATCAGTCACTAGACAGGAATGTAAGACAAGCTATAGTAGTTTCAACCTAAACTTGACAGTGTATGTATGATTAAATAAATGTACTCTTCATTTAATTACTAGTTTAATTATTTGCACATGAAGCTCTCCTGCAACTTAAAGTCTGATCCCTACTTACAATGGCCTTACAAAGAAAGACATCATGATGATATAGCACTGTAATGAAAACAAACTGTCAGGTTCATGGCAGGAAGTATTGGTAGAAATTTCAAATGATTACAAAAATAAATCACAGAAATTTCAATGTTTGAAGATTTTGGCGTGACATGAAAGACTGTCAGAAACCAAACATCAAGCTGTCAAAGGAAATGACACCAGAAAAGAAAGAGACAGCAGGGCCCTTGGGGTTATTATCATTCATAGATCTAGGATCAGAATAATGAATTCCAAGTTGGAATGTTGGTCTCAGCCCCAACTCTAAAGGACATTTTCATGGTTTCATTGTATTAGGAGGGTACACATTGAACTCTTACAAGGCTAACTCCATAGTTACCAAGAACTGATTCACAAGCCCAGGTAAACTGGGTGGGGAAATGGAGAGGCCTCTGAATAGTGAATACATGAAACAGACATTTCTATTGCTGGTTAATAAATATCAATGCCAGAACCATTGTCTTTTCAAGAATAACAGTGTCTGCATATCTTATCTCTTTTTTATGTACACCTTTCATATTTTCCTTTTAGTCAACCCTTGTTATTTGGTCTCACTATCCTTCTATCATCATCTAACGTCCCCTCATCAAAAACCACTAAAATGTCTTGTTCGAAGTCAATAATGAAACCCTTTTGGTTGGAGTCAGTGTTCTTTTCTACACTTGGTGCATTAGACACTAACATACCTTTCCTTATTCGTTTACATGCCACTACACTTTCATAACTTAATTCCACACAAAGCCCTTTGCTCTATCTCAGATCTTTATCTCTAAGCTCACTGACATTGTACTTGGGTCCAAACTATGACTTTTAAAAAGAGTCAACTTTTTTTAAAAAACAGATTTACTCTTATTCTTCTACAATAGCATCTATGGTTTAAAAAAAAAAAAAGTTTCCTAGGCACCCTCTTGCTGAGATGACTCAGTGGTCAATGATCAGACTGAATTCAATCTTTTCACCACCAACTTCACTGGGAAGGACGCTTTCTCCCTTACCCTGACTCACTTTAGCATAAATATGCTTTTATTACACAGTGAAGAAAGTTCAAATGACATGAATATGCATCCACTGTCTTTAGGCAATGGGCCTAAAACACATAATGCTCTTTATTCTATAGGTGATCACAACACCTAAAAGCATATCACATCACAGTTGGCAAAGGCAAAAGCAAAAGACAATTATGACCAATTCCTTCAGCATTTTACCACTTCTTGGGCCCTTCTGACTTTCTGAGTGGCCTGCCTTCCTCTCTTCCTAAGCTCCCACAGCTGAACTTCCCTCCCTCTCAAAGCTTGTCCTCCCTTCTCTTCTTTTCCCTTCCAGGAAAAGCACACTATATATAAAGCAAAGTACTCTACCTCTCTATCAACAAAACTAAACAACCCACCACCTCCATTCCCTCCAGCCTACAGTATTGTTCCTCTGAGCTCAAAGGTTCTTCTCAACTTCATTCCCTTGAGATTACCTTATAGCAGAATAAATTCAAAACCAGCTTGTCAAAAAGCTCAGTAATATACATGTGAAGTAAATCTAACCAGGTAACATTATCACTCCCCAAACTGATTCATCTAGACAAATTCTATTCTGCCACCTTATAAACATTTTTTAAAAGTAAAAACAAATTTTATTTAGAAGTACCTAGAAAAAGGAAGAAAAGAGAGTAAAAAGTAACATGCTCAAGAGAGCACAGTATTCTCCAATGGTGGACAATATATAAAACTGATAAACAACCTGATATACAACCCAGCATAAGAGTCTATTATAAATAAAGTCTACACCTCAAGAGGGAAGATCTGGGTACTATGTGCTTAGGGCATCATGTACCCAGGCAACAAATGTGTGCCTAACATAATTTTTCTTCTTCTTTTTTTAATTTATATTATTTACTGAATCGTTGATTGATTAACCCAGTAGCACTCGGGTTAATCCTGGCTCTGCACTCAGAACTTGCCCCTGGCAGTCTGGGGGACCATATGGGATGCTGGGAATTGAACCGGGTCCCTCCCTGGAGGGCTGCATCAAGGCAAATGGCCTACCACTGTGCTATCTCTCCATATTTTTAAAAGCACAGGGACTGAGCACAAAGGCTCAGGGTTACTAGTGCAGAACCTGGAGGGAAACCATTCAAACAAAGCAAGGAGAGGCGCCAAGCACCATGGGGTGTGGTCCAAAAAAAAAATCAAAAACAACTCTAAAAGCATCGCTTACAATTCAACATACATTGGATGTGAGAAGACTGGGGATACATCTAAGTTCCCAGTCACTTGTTTTCCATAATATCTCCATTTCCTATTCTCCTGAGTGCATAAAATTAGCTGGTCTAATGCTAACTGATATCAGAGAAAAACTGCCCAAGAATAGGCTATTTAAATGGCGAGATGTGATTTAATAGGAATATGAATACAAAGACTTCATTTATGTTCAATATACAATAAACTGCACAAGAAGATAAAGAGATGCTTAGCATATTTGGAGAATCTGTGTAGTACCAGATTTAAAAAGAGTCAACAGCATTTACTGTTAACTGTAGCCATGGTGACAGAGGAAAGAGAGAGGGAGAATTCAGCACCAAATCCCACAAATGTCCAATATAATAACTAATCAGCAAGTGTTACTTGAAGATCAATCTGTCATGTAAATATGTTAGAGAATCAAATAATTAATTCAAAGATGCTTGTACTGAAATGTACCCTAATCATGGAGACAGTCACTTCATTTTACAAATGTAGCAAGTAAGCCCATTCATTTATCTTACTCCAATTCAAAATTCAGACTGTGAAGTCAGGATGTGGTACATTTTGTTTCTTTAAAAAAAAAAAAATCATTTCCTAACCACAGCTTCTTCCTATAATGGAACTGATTACCTCAAAAGGCTGACTTCTCTGTCATTGAAGACAATTTGAGCAGAGACTTAATGGCCAAGTCTAAGAGCACTGAGCAGGAGGAAGCTCTTGCACTGAACAAAAGATTAGTTTTCGTTTGATACCTCTTTTCAATAGAAAGATTCTTTTACTTTGTCAAGTTACAGCAAACATTAAGCACCCACATTTTCATTTCATGTAAATTCAATGTAACACCCTCAAGGGAAAATCACAGAAGTACATTTTACTTTAAATTGTCTATTCCCATTATACTGTGAACTTCCTCGGGTCAGATACTAAATTAATGCTCTAAGCATCTCTGCTGTTCTTAGATCCTGGGACACAGTAGCAGTCCAGAACTTTAGTCAATGAATGTTTCTTTAGCTCAAGAGTGAATTGTCATTACAACAGTCAAGCAAACGATCTATGGTCTCATTTTCACTACCTCCACTTTTAAAACTATTTCCCCATTTTTAGGCGTATCCTTTTTTTGTCTTTTATTGGGGGGTGTGGAGGGGCTCATTTCTGGTGGGCTGCAGGTCTATATTTGACACTAGGGATTGAACCCAGGTAAACTGCATGGAAGGTAAGCACTGCACCAGGCCCACTGTACAATCTCTACAGCCCCTGTGGCTCTCCTTTTAACTAAGCAGGATTCCTGAGGAGGGCATCTCTATCAGGTCCACTGGATTTAAAAACACACACACACCATAGTCCAGAATGACCTCCCTCTTCCATAGAGAAAGCAATTCCACAGCCTCAAAATTACAAATGAACATACCTGGTAACTGTAAGGGAATTTAATCTATACTTTTACATGAGTATAAATAGCATATCAATCAACAAAATTGGTAAATTGATACCAATATAATAAAGAGGAAGGCTATATAGTCATTGTTAAATGATATCTTCTATGTGTTTATGTAGACGGATGATTAACATCTACTGAATAAAAATCTACACAGTGCAGAACAGTGTATTTGATTCCAAGAATGCAAACTGGGTACCTTAGGAGACTACATGGGGATGTCCTCACTATAGAGCTCCTAATACTTTTCAATTTTGAAAAATATGAATATCCAATTTAAAAAATTTATATCCAATTTAAAAAAATTTGAATGTGCCTCTCTGCTCCCTCCTCTTCCTCTAGCATACTGTTTTACAGACTAAAGTCTCTTCATATACCAACTTCAAAACTTTTTTTCAAAAACTTTATTTTCTTGAAAATAATTTGCCGAGATGTAGTAATAGCCTTCTGAAAAGTTTATATCTATTAATATGCTAATTCAGCTTCTTAAAATTCAATGGGGGCGGAGCAATGGCTCAGCTGTAGGGCGTTTGCCTTAATGTGGCTGACCCAGGACAGATCACGGTTTGATCCCCTGATGATCCCATATAGTCCCCCAAGCCAGGAGCAATTTCTGAGTGCATGCATAGCCAGGAGTAACCCCTGAGTGTCACTGGGTATAGCCAGGGAAACAATAGGGGATGCAAGCAAGAATACATGCATACCAATATTCGTTACTGAATTCAGGGTAGAAAAATTATATGAACGGTAAGGCAGTGAGAATACATTATTCTGTAATCAGGACACTGGAATACTAGTAGTAATTAAAGCTGGCACAATGGTCATGGTATAAACTTAAGAGAGCAGGAAGTAAAGGTATATAGAGCATGATCGATCACAAACAAGTTCTTAACAAATTCTCTGATTCTCTAGTTCTCTAATTGATGGGCTATTTTTTGACTAAAATAAATGGGCTTAACAAGAATTTGGTACTTTCACTGAATTCAGGATCAGCAAGACTTAAGTTTTCTACTTTGCAAGTCAGCCTCTGAGTAATCCTAAGAAAATAGTATCCTAAACTTATAAACATACCAATCTTAGAAGAATTAAATGAGATCATAAAATTGATCTTTAACATAGTGCCCATCACATAACATGCTCCAAAATTCATTTATGTACTTGTTTAACAAGTACATATCGTTAACAAGTACATATGTTGTCTTATGCGTGGTAGACTCTGGTTCAATCAACAGCACCATATATACTACCCTGAGCACACAAAAAAATATAGTAAGCCCTGAATACTGCTGGGCATTGTCCATCCACCTTTCCCAACTCCTGCCTACCTGAAAAATAACCCTACAGAAACAAGTATTTATTTTGCACCCACTATATGGCGGTGGCTATTTTAGATGCTAGACAGAGATTGTGAGTGAGCCTTTTGTACAATAGGTTTTCACACAGTTGGTGGCTGTATAGCGGAAAACCCATAACTGCCACACAGATCACACACTGATGACATCTCTTCCTGCAACAACTGTGTCCAGGGCTGGTAATGCTTGCAAGTCATTAGACTTAGCCATCTTCCTACTTAACACCTGATTTTTTTTTATCAGTTATAAATGTATAGAAGCCTAAGTTGTCAAATAGTTCTCCAAGAGGGCTACATAATGATGAGGCAGCAACTCCTAAGACTCAACTCTCCATGGAAGCAATCACACTTTCTACTTGTAACTGCGTCTTTGGGTATTCGCTTTCATTCCCACTCCCTCTGCAGAAAAAAAAAAAATATCACTGAATGTAACTAAAATAATAGAGACTGTGAGAAACTTAAGACTGGGTCAAACAAACCATAAATAAATTTTAATTTTCTTACCTTCCCTGATATGAAATGTAGTTCCTTTTTTTTTTTTTTTTTGGTTTTTGGTTTTTGGGCCACACCCAGCGGTGCTCAGGGGTTACTCCTGGCTGTCTATTCAGAAATAGCTCCTGGCAGGCACGGGGGACCATATGGGACACCGGGATTCAAACCAACCACCTTTGGTCCTGGATCAGCTGCTTGCAAGGCAAATGCCGCTGTGCTATCTCTCCGGCCCGAAATGTAGTTCTTTAAATAAAAATAATAGGGGCCAAGAAATAGCACAGTGGTAAGGTGTTTGCCTTGCATGCAGAAGGACGTTGGTTTGAATCCCATATGGTCCCCCAAGCCTGCCAGGGGCGATTTCTGAGCATAGAGCCAGGAGTAACCCCTGAGCACTGCTGGGTGTGACCCAAAAACAAACAAAAACAAAACAAAAATAATAATAATAATAAAAGAATAGACAAAGCAAGCTATTCAATTCTGTTTGTAATACCCTAGATTAATACAGCTCATCAGATGAAGCAAGAGAAAAGTCTGACCCAATGGGACTTTAATGTATTTGACAGTTTTCCTACCCAATGATTCTATATTTGGTAGAAGGATGCTGGAAGCATCCTCTCAGAGAAACACATCTTTTAAGATGAAAATAATATGTATACATAAAAACAAAAGCTAGGAAGCCAAGAGGACCAACCTAATGAGTTCAAAATTCAACACAGTGATGGCCATAGACTGAGCATCTGAAATACGTATTTTAAATTGATTATAGCATTGTTAGTACCCTCATTATTGATGAAGATTTCCAGGAGGGTTATTTTAAAAGTCTACAATAGAAGCATAGTGTTTATGCCACGTTTTACAAAACACAGGTAGATGACGCCTATACTCAAAACAGCATCAGGCCCTTGCTTTGGTTTAAAATACTTCATATATTCGTAGGCTAGTTGCTCCAAGAGACTCCCCCAATTCCAGAATCACTAATTTAAAGTAAATGCAAACAATGTTCCAATAGGCTTGGGACAACTATTTCCTTAGGGCACACCATCTGTTAGCAACGCAGAACTAATTCTGAGTCAGTTGCTTCTTGTAAAATATCTCCTAAGGTTTCTTCCCAAGTCCTACAACAAATTTGTTTCTTCTTTCCCTTAATTCCATTGTAAGGAAAGTGCAAGTTGAATCTGACAGAAAAATGATGAGAAACATAAGAAAATGTAGCAAAGGTCCTAGCTATGGTTAAAAGATTAAGAGTCCTGTGGCTAAAAGGATGAAGCTGAAGAAATATCTGTTCAGGAGAACAGGATGATTAGAACTTATAAACATATTAAAATTTTAAAAAGAACAAAATTAAAATAGAATATGTAAAAGAAAGAGCAAAGTAATGAAAAGGGGAGGGGGGAAATAAGAGCAGTCATAGGAAAAAAAAAGACAGCAGCGTTTTTCTACCAGGGGTCACACAGCCTCTCTATGAAACCCCAGGATATTCCATGGGGACGGGGGTGGGGGCACAGTTAAAAAAAAATCCCAAATCCCATAAACAAGGGACACAGCACAAGAATAGGAGACGGTTTAAAAAAAAAAATGAATGTGATGAATCTTGTTCACTTCTGGTTGGGAATTTCACATTGTCAGAGTATGATTACCACCTGTAACTTTTTTTCTTTTTTTTTCAGGCCACACCCATTTGATGCTCAGGGGTTACTCCTGGCTAAGCATTCAGAAATTGTCCCTGGCTTAGGGAGACCGTATGGGACGCCGGGGGATCGAACCTCGGTCGCGATCTTTCCTTAGCTAGCGCTTGCAAGGCAGACACCTTACCTCTAGCGCCACCTCGCCAGCCCCAACTTTTTATTTTCAATGGAGTAAAAAGAAGAGTCAAGACAGACCTGGGAAATGTCAAGGAAGTGGGCTAGAATTAGAATGCATATTCCTGAGGGCTCTGAACCCCAGGCTGCTTTATTGCCCATTCTAAAAACCACAGGTTTGCCTGTGATTTCATAGATCATTAGGAGAAAAATATCTAAGGTGAGGAGAAGATAGATTTTTAAATCTCCCTAACATTTTCTTGGAGGTATCCTGTCTGATGTACTATCACTCTGCTCACCACACCAACATGTTCTCATGAACACAATAGAAAATAAAAGGAAAAAACAGAACTGTGAATACATAAATGTCTACTAACAACATTCCTCATTGCTATCATCTTCCTTCCTGTAAAGGAGTAATTAATATCATTATTTAACCATCAATGCACACTTCTATAAGTGATTTGAATTAATCATATTTAAAAAGATTTTCCGTAAGTTTACATCAATCAAAAATTCTTCTCCTAACAGTCTGACATCGGAAGAGAGCTGCTTAGTCAGAGAAGTTCTATAGGGAGAGGAAGCTGGACTCCTGTGTCATCATTGGTTGAGTACCCTAAAACCAGTCTGATTAACCCGAATTATTACATTATTACAAACCCTAGTACACTCACCTGTAAAATGAAGTTAGACAAACTGACAAACCAAGGTCACTTCAGGTTTGTCTCAAATTTCTGATTCTCTATAAAAACAATTCTCTTAAACTTTATCATCTGCCCTATGTACTGTATTTTTCACTCTATAAGATGCACTTGATCAAAAAACAGTTTTTAGATGAAGAAAACAAGAAAAAAATATTCTAAAGCAAATGGTGTACTACAAAATATTTAAAACACACAACACGAGACGCTGTCAGGAGTCAGCGGCTGGGAACAACCAGCCTGGGAGGCAAAAGTATATTTACAATACTCCAGTTCATAGCTGGTTAAATACATTAACCTCTTTTTTTTTTTACATCAGAAAATAAAAAAACAATTTATAAATACTTTTTCATTAATAGAAAGAAAAATTCACAGCAGTGGTCAAATAGTTTTAAACAAAAGCTCTAGATGTGACAGTAAAAGTGTGTTAACCTGATTGCTCCTATCATGTGGTATATCTGTGAAATAAAGGGCGCATAACACTACGGATGTTAATGGGGTTAGTATATGCTCTCCTTCCCTGCATCAGGTGTCAGCTCCAGGCAGCATTCGCTCCATAAGACACACAGACACTTCCTTCCATCTTTTGGAGAGAAAAAAGTGTGTCTTATGGTATGAAAAATACAGTATATCTCATGTATTGGGAAGTATACTACAATTTGATGTGGACATCATTTGGTATTCAGAGGTCCCTTAAATTTTCTGACATGCTACATGCATGAAAATCCTCAACTGGTTTTTGGTAGCCCAAAGCTAGTGTGACCTATTTCCAGCACACTTCTACTCTACACTTGCAGTATTCTTTACCAGTGTCAATTTTACATTGCTTTGATGGAATAGCTAGAAATAGTAATCAAAAATTATCTTTCCTTGTTAAGAAACATGAGCAAACTCTGACCCACTGTTTGTAATTCTTTTCCAAATGTGCAACGAAAGAAAACAGTTACGACTATTTTAACTTGTTTATTTTGGTAAAATAATTATATATAATTGTTGTTGAAGTAATTCTACAATACACAATCTTGGTGTCTTTATTTAAATCTGTTGCACACTGAGTAACAAAATTAAAATGTCAGCTTTTCAATGGGATAAACTACTCAAATCAACAGCCAAGTGCGAAACAAAGAGACTCAATTAGAGCATATTACGGTTTGGGAATGAATACATCAAAGGAGGTGGGAAAAGCCCAGATGTATATTGTGTGTCTGTGTCCCTATAAATGAAAGCCAGTTTTGCTATTCTATCTCCAAATGCTTCTTCAGGTTTAACTAGCTCTTTTAGGTTCAGTGCTCCCAAGTTTGTATTATTAGTTCTTGGCTTTTAATACAAAAGGCCATTTGTTTTTGCCCTTTTTTTTTTTTTTTTCATAGAAGTTGTGCTGGCTCTGTCAGTCATCAAGGCTCTACAGTTCACCTAATGCATTTGGAAATGAAGGATGTTTCCCCAGTTGATGACCAAGAAGGAGTGGGGACAGATAATCCCCAGTTGACAACGGGAAAGGAACAAAACTGATGATCCAAGAGTGAGGGAGATCAGAGCTTTATTCTTTCTAACCATGCTTATATAGCACCAAAAGAAGGACTAAGATATCTGAAGAGTGATAGGAAATGGTGGGGGTAAGGGGGTGCTCAGCATGAATAACAGGTGTGCCCTGGAGCAAGGCAGTATAGTATAAAGTTCTCTGTGAGGCAGGAGGGAAGGCCCAAAGTAAAGCCCAACTAGGAATCATCTAGCACGGGGAGGACAGCACCCCTCTTTATGCTGTCCTTCCCCATCTCTGGTACAGTGGTGTTTCCAGAAGCTTTCAGCCTCAAGGAGAATCCCTGCAAAAGTCATTCTCAGGGCCCCTGGAACAAATAGATCTATAGGAGTTTTGTCTGCCAGGTAGTTCTACAACAAATCACAGAGGGCATCCAGCAAAAGCTATTTGTATTTCAATGCATATTTAAAGATCTTATATTGTAGAAATGTAACAAGATACTTGCACAAGGTGTCCCAGCACTATAAATACACTTTATTATGTAACCCCTGAGGTTCACACCTAGGAAATTTAGATGGAATGGTTATCCTGAAGCAAGGGAACAAGAATTTAAAAATAAGTTGGTTCAACCCTGTTAGAAAAAGGAAATACAGAACAGATCTAAAGTAATTGGCAACTGCAGGGAAATGCAGAAAAATAAATCCACTCTAGTCATGGAAAAGGAAATATCCAAAAATTTCACTTTTATGTCTTAATAGCTATAAATAAAATATAAAAATAGAACATTTTAATATAGATTCTGGTTAAAAGCAGAAAGTAACACTTTTTTTGTTTTGTTTTTATTCAGTATCTCTAACCAAAAAAGGTCTACCATCTGAGTATATTTCACATGAACTTTGAGGGCCCTTTGACCTACATATACAGGCACATCTCTGATGGGCAACTGCTATAGATGCTAAATGAAATCATCATTTCCAACATCTATCTCCCAGAAAGGAGGCAGCTCAGTCAAAAAGGAAAACCTGCGAAAAGGCGCTCTCCAGACCTTTTTGTCTTGAGCCTATCTAAAAGAAAGGTAAATAGTTGAATTCACTCTGGCATAGTACTTAAATGCCTAAACATAAGGACATAAGAAAAGGTCTCCAAGTCGGCTTGAATAGTTCCATGTTATTATTCATCCTCTAGCTTTTAACAAAATTAAAATTCTTTTTTTTCTTTAATTTTTGAGGGGTTGTTTGGGCCATACCTGGAGATGCTCAGGGAGTTATTCCTGGCTCTGCACTCATAAATCACTCCTGGTGGTGGTACTCACAGAACCATATAGTATACCAGGAATCAAACTTGGACTACCATGTGCAAATTAAATACTATATCTACGGTGCCTACATTTTTTAAATTGACTAAGATTCTGTAATTGACAATTTATTGTTATTGGTGGTTTCCAGTGCATATAATTCTAACACCGCTGCCATGATGTCAGCTCCAGACTTGAGATACGACCAACAAAGATCACTAGAAGATGAGTCAGTAGTGCAAACGCAAGAGAGTTTATTACCAGCATGCTGGGGCTGTACCTCTTCCAGATGGTGAGGACCCTGAAGGGACTTGGCAAGCCCTTTTATAAGGCTGCTGGAGTTTCAGTCAAAGGGCAAAACTATAGGTTCTAAGTACACGTTGTGTCAGCCAGATTTAAACTGGTTGGATGAAGCAAAAAAGGGGCTCCAGCACCCACTGGGCTCCTGCAACCTTGGTGTGCAATTATATAAGGTTTACCACAGGCCCCTGGGTGTTGCTAGCTAGTCTTTCTAACTGTCCCGGTACGTGAACTTGAGGTTCCTGGAACTGGCTGTTCTGGCCTAGTCCCTTCTGCCCATCTCTGAGGCCTGTCCTTATAACTAAAGCAAATCAGCAGCAGTTAATTCTAAACTTAACATTCCCTTCTAACATTTCCCCTTCTCCTGACCACACTCATATGTTGTTTCACCTAGAGGCAAATACTGCTGCCTTAAGACAAGTAGTTGGACTGTATTGATTCTGTCTTTAACAAAACTCACTAGCTTATTCAATATGCAGGGCGTCCCAGTGTCAGGTTCTGAACAAGCATGAGCAGGGATCCCAATAGGGAGGAGAGGAGGGTATTTAACCATGGGGAAGCATTGGATCATGATTCAAATCATGATTCCTGTTGTTCATGTTCTTGCTTTTCTCTAAGCCAGTCCTTCCCTAACATTTGCTGATGATTCCTTAACCACTCCCAAATGAACAGCCTAGAAACAGCATTCCTCACCTAACGTGGCAGAGCCCTCCCTGCTGCAGAAAAACAAGGTCTTCCCATCCTGTTCTGCAAGGCCACTGCTGTTCAGGATGTATGTACAATCAACAATCTTTGGCAGTCTCTGACATCTCTACCAAGCGCAGTTCCTGGGGAGGTCTGATCCTAGGCTCTCTTCTACTCAATGCATGATGTTGGGGCTTACACTGGCACATTAAGGCAGTGTTGAATTGCTGGCTAGCAATTCTCTTCATTTGTCTTAAGTGATGCTTCCCTTTGAGAGAAAGTCCTGACACATTCTTTTAAAGGCCCTACAGATCCTATTTGGGCTAACACAGCTCTCGTTTTCTGCTATGTAAACAGCAGTTCCCAAACTCTGCCTGAGACCTCTAGGCTTAGCCTCAGGGTCTGACTCCCTCTATAATTTGATCTTGGGGCTTGTGTGCTGCCAGACTGCTTTCTTGACACAGTCCCATATCCCGCAGAGAAAGCTCTCCTTCCAGGGTTCCCTCTGGACAAGCATAAAATGAGAATGCTCTCAGGGAAACTTCCCTAGCCTGAGACCTGCAGCCATGGGTTGGTCTTAACACTTTTCTTAACACTTACCGGGAGATCTTGTAGACCACAATCAGAAATCCCAAACAAATCACACAAGTCAAAGTCAAAGTTTAGGGGAGGAACCCCAGCGTAAGAGTTTGACCCACAAACCCTCCATCCAGTTTGAGAAATAGTCCACAAGCAAATTCGTGTTCTTTCTTGCTGGTTATTCTGTAGTCTTGGTCATCAGCAAGAGTGCATTCAGCAAGACCTGCATTCAGTTCTGGTCTTGGGAGTTCAGTAAGCCAAATTTGCAGGTGGTCCTTTTCTTTTCATTCAGGCTGTGACTCTCCACTTCGATAGAAAGGAGGTTCCTGCATCTTTTATTTATTTTTTAATCCTGCAACTTAAAGCTGTTGGTGTGGCGAGACAACATTGGATCCTAGAATTCAGTAGCCCCAGTCCAAGGAAATGCCTTCCACGCCTGGTGCTAATTCTTTAACTTTTAGTATTACCAGGGGAAGCCACATTCTTCCCCAAATTCTGGAGATAGGCATAGTGTAATTTCCTATTGATATCAATGGCCTTTATTTCCTGCTGACCTTCCTATTTCACATTTTCCCTAGAAATTTCACCTCCTTAGAAATTATTAAAGGAAAGTGTGGGTGAAGGTCCATCTTCTGTAACTTCTTCCAGCTGGCAAAGGACTATAGCCTTTACCTATAAGAAGGGGTGAAATCTCATGCTACTTTAGCTTTTACTGAAGAAATACACTGATTTGGTTCTGCAGTTATCAACATCTGAAAAAGATCAGATCAATTAGACAGGAGAATATTACTTAAACCTATTAGGTCCTGGCATTAGGCATTAGGCATTAGGCCCTAGCATTTAGGCATCGTTATGAGATCAGTGTTCTCTTTAGCATTAAGCCCACTAGAATGCATTTGATTCAGTCAGCTTCAGAGAAAGTTTTTCTCTTCACCCTCAAACTGAACTTTGCCAAATGGCTGAATAAACTTGGCTTATTCCTTTGCATAAACCCAGCAAGATTGAAGAAATCTCCATTTGGGGCACCCCATTATATAAGAGAAATTCTGGTCAAAGACAAAGAAAGTGGTTTACCAAAACAGGCATCAATACTTTATCTGTTACGTCAGGGTTACCCAGGCTTAAATGATGTGAAGATGCAATGGGTAGGTCCAACAAGATGTGCTAGCCGCAAGGTAGCCTTGGGTTTCGAATCCTCTTAGAAGTGTCCTGGTAGAAGGGGGTCTGTTCAATCCCTCATCAGGGTTGGAAGAGACTGATCTTCAGAATACTGAGAGCAGAGCCCAGGCTGTAGTCAGTTAGTGCAGATCCAAACATTCCTTGGCATTCTCCTATTTCCCTAGGCCAGTGGTCGGCAAACTGTAGCTCAAAAGCCACATGCGGCTCGCAGCTTGCCGACCACTGCGCCTAGGAGGCCGGGTCTCAAACTCGCGGCCCGCAGGCCGTTTGCGGCCCTCCGTACAACATTTTGTGGCCCTGCCCTAGAGGAATCTTTTTCGTTTTGTTTTGTTTTAGTTGTTTGGGTCACACACCCCAGTGTTCAAGGCTTACTACTGACTTTGCACTCAAGGATCACCCTGACTTTGCCTCCTGTGGCCTGCAGGTAAATTGAGTTTGAGACCCCTGAGCCCAATCTGCCTCTATTATGTCCCTAAGATCAACAGAGTACTTGCACAGGACCTGGACCTGCTTGTCACTTATGCTTGACCCCTTTCAATTCTGTTTCCCTGGAAGAGGGCTTTGGGATCCCCTAGCTGACTCTTAAGATTTCCTGTCTGCAGGAGGAGTAAACTCCACTAGAGAGGAAAACTTCCCATTTGTATTTATGCAAACCGGCATAATGCCATGAAGCATCAAAAATATTGAAGGTATCAAGAAAAGAGAAAAAGCAATGCTTCTCAATTCACAGAACACACAGAACAACCAGTATGCATATAATTTTAAACCCCATCTGGAAAAACCTTGATTTCCTATCACTTCTATGGGTCCAATTTTTCTAAGAGCCCATGAGTAAGAAGAGTTACTTGAGGATAAGGGTAACATGAGTTCAGAGCATCTACGCTCTTTTTCCAGACTTCTTTATACAAAACATTAGATCATTTCTTTTTTTCTTTTCGTTTTCTTTGGTTTTGGGGTCACACCCGGCAGCGCTCAGGGGTTAATCCTGGATCTATGCTCAGAAATTGCTCCTGGCAGGCATGGGGGACCATATGGGATGCTGGGATTCGAACCACTGCCCTTCTGCATGCAAGGCAAATGCCCTACCTCCATGCTATCTCTCTGGCCCCCATTTCTTTTTTGTTGTTGTTTTGTTTTGGGGTCACACCAGCAGCACTCAGGAGTTACTCCTGGCTCTTCGCTCAGAAATTGCTCCTGGCCGGCACAGAGGACCATATGGGATGCCAGGATTCGAGCCACTGTCCTTTTGCACGCAAGGCAAATGCCCTACCTCCATGCTATCTCTCCAGCCCACATTAGATAATTTCTAATTTAGAGACATACTAATAACAATCCAGTTTAACATGTAGGTTTTTTTTTCCTTAGTTCACATTCCTCAAACCTCTGCACATTCCTTTACATTAGTCTATTGTTCCAATTTGTAACCAACGTGTCACTTTCACAGAATTCCCTTCTCCCCCCCCCCAACATTCATAAATCCATTATCTTTTTTGCATAAATCACACACTTACGCTCTTTTATCTAACCTCTTTTCATCCTCCAACTGGGTAGTCCTACCAATCTGGCTACCACTGGCACATAGATCAGTGCACTGGACAGGGCCGTTTTTTGGCTCCATGCTCTGGTCACTTTGTACCTTTTTCTGTATCCTCCTCCTAAACCATGACATGCCAGTGTCCCAAGTTAGCAAGCTAGAAACCAGCACTGCAACTCTAGGAGGGAAACTTGAAGTTTTCCTCTGTCTATTTGGAACCATTAAATCAGTTCAATAGATCTTTTTCCCATCTTTTGGATATTGACAATAAAGTACCATTACAGCTCAAAAAGAAAACTTTCACTCACAAAATTAACAATATTGTTTAAAAAGTTAACTACAATAATTCACAACATTTTCCACCCAATCCTTCATTCTTAGAACTACCTCTAAAATCAGAGAAATTTTCTCCAATTGAAATTTAAAAAGGCCCAACTTCTTTGTTTCAGTTATCAACAGTTTGCTCATTAGCATACAGACAAGAAACCAAAATTACACAATCTAGTAAAAAACACTACAATTAAAACTGGTGGTCCACCTGGATTGGGTTTTAAAACAGCCATTTTTTCTTTTCTGATAGTCTGTAACAACAATTCAATAAATGCCCATGCTAAGAAATTCCTGAGGGGTGAGTGATAAGAGAGAGAAAACCCTTGGGCTTTCTCAGCCTTTTTTCCAGAGGATTTTAACTCCTTCAGGCCTGAGTTTCCAAAGTTTCTCAAGACCCAATATAATAATTACTCTCTACCACCCAGAGCACCCAGAGCACCCCTTTTCTGGTCTCATCAGCAAAATTGGTCTTCTCTGGCTAACTCCCACAGTCAGAGGGGCTAGTCTGGCAACTCCGGCCTTGGTCCTTATTTGCTGCCTGTTCCCTCCAACCTGGACTGCCTGGTTCCATTGCAGGCTCTCTCACTGCCTGTGTTCCCAGGGAAAGCTCACAGACCTGCAGCATGCATAGAAAGAGGAGAGAGGGTGTAGACTCAGGCTTTACCCATGGGGCATGTAGTGGTAGCGGCATAGTGGCAGGCTGCAGAGGCGGCACCTGACCCAGTGGCTCTTCTGCCCACATCCAGACTCAGCGGCTCTTCTGTCTACACCTCAACTCATGGCCATCCTCTGCTCGCCACACACTTGCAGATAACCTCAAGGGATCTTCCTCTGCCAACCCCCATCTTAGAATGGGAGGAAAGCAGTTTAAGATTGGTCAAAAAGAGTAGACTTTTTCCAGGGCAAATTAAGTCCTGACAGCCATTTGAGAACTGTCTGGCGTACATGACCCCTCTACTGCAGCACCCTGGCCTGTCTCTAGGAGAGCAATTAATACCAGACTTGCAAATCAAGCTACACAAAGACACAAACTAGGCACATTAATACAATTTTTCTGAACTCAAACCAAATACCAAATTCCACCAACCCCATTCCTTCCTAGAATTTCTCTAAGACAGTGGTACAGAGAAAACACAATATGTCAGACACAAAGACAGAATGACACATAGTGTGCCCCTGACATTAAGACAGACACAGACAAACAGAAGGCAGATGTAAACTGGCCAAGAATACTGACCCGGGAATCCCAACGGGGGTTTTGGGAAGTTGGGATGTCTCCCAGACTCCTGGCCAGTGACCCTTCCAGTGTGTTCACCTAAGTCCTTTGGCAGCACTATACTAGAAGTCCTTTTACAGATCTACAGCTGACCCCGGAATTCCTATTGGGGTTTACCAGTTTTGCTTGACCTTTTTCTCCCTACTGTTCCATTGTCCTCCCATCTTTGTTCGTCAGAATCCCAGAGGAGCCCTCAGATATTAGTTCCAAAATCGCAATCTGATCCACAAAGACCGCTAGGAGATGAGTCAGTAGTGCAAACACAGGAGAGTTTATAACCAGCATGCTGAGGCTGCACCTCTCCCAGGTGGCGATGACCTTTTAAATAGCTGCTCGGGCTTCAAATAGGGGCAAAACTATAGGTTCTTAGTACATGTTGCATCAGCCAGGTTTAAACTTGTTGGCTGAAGTAGTAGAGGAGGGACTCTGGCATCTGGTGGGTGCCCACAACTTGGCATGCAGTTACATAAGATCGCATGCAGGCCCCCGGGTGTTGCTAGTTTATCTAACTGTCCTGGTATATGCCCTCAAAGTTCTTGGGACTGGCTGTTCTGGCCTAGTCCCTTCTGCTATATATTGAGGCCTGTCATGTCTATGGTTATGTCTATAGCAAAGCTAAGTTACAGAAGGGGAACAAGCAGTTAATTCTAAACTTACATTCCCTTCTAACAATCACTACTACACCCACATCCTTCCCTCATAGTTCCCAATACCTCTCCTCTTTCAAACCATCCCCACCAAACTCAGAGCAAAACATCATTTCTAGGTGCTGTATACTGGTTACTCCACTAGCAAAAGGGTCAACCTCATGTGTTCATCCTTGGATCAGAGCCTTAGGGAAGAAAAATGACGAGGGGCCGGAACGGTGGCGCAAGGGGTACGGCATCTGCCTTTCCCACACTAGCCTAGGACAGACTGCGATTCGATCCCCCAGTGCCCCATATGGTCCCCCAAGCCAGGAGCAATTTCCGAGTGCATAGCCAGGAGGAACCCCTGAGCATCAATGGGTGTGGCCCCAAAATAAAAAATAAATAAAAAAAGGAAAAGAAAAATGATGAGCAGCAGCACAAAATTTAACTAGTAGGAAGCAAAGAAGAAACCTGAGAATAAGCAGCAGGACCTCCATGTTCAGGATCCCCTTTGCACTAGGAGATTCTCCCCTACAGGAAACTCTTCATGTCAAAGGCTGGATTTTTTTTTTTTGGGGGGGTTTTTTGGGTTTTTTGGGCCACACCCGGTAACGCTCAGGGGTTACTCCTGGCTATGTGCTCAGAAGTTGCTCCTGGCTTGGGGGACCATATGGGACACCGGGGGATCGAACCTCGGTCCGTCCAAGGCTAGCGCAGGCAAGGCAGGCACCTTACCTTCAGCGCCACCGCCCGGCCCTCAAAGGCTGGATTTTATTCAAGGGGCGGGGGTAGCTTTCTCAAGAGTTGGAAGTTTCCTTTAAATCTCCTTGCTGCTTGAAAATCCACAACCAACTATGCCACTCAACTGTAATAGCTTTCCTCAATCAAAAAGTTGTGGACAATTGTTTCCTCTCTTTTCTCTTGGATCTTCTATTAATTTTGATCATAATGTACATGGTTTTATTCCAAGCTAACTGTATTCTAAGAAAGTGACAAAAGTATAAATGTTCTCTTAAAAAAAAAAAAAAAGAGGAAGAAGCCTAAAACAGACCTCAAAGTAAAGATTTAGAGTATAAATACAACTTAGATAAACAATTCCAAGTTCTTACCCAAAGCAAAAAATTCCTGTTGTTCAGGTAAGAAGTCAGACTCTGCCTAAACGTTTCTAGAAACATAGTCCTTTATAACTTAATACTTTAAGACAGCCATAACATATTAAAACATCCTTATATTTAGGCTTCTTCCTCTTTTTTTTTTTTTAAGAGAACATGTTTGATGCTCAGGGGTTACTCCTGGCTAAGCGCTCAGAAACTGCCCCTGGCTTGGGGGGACCATATGGTACGCCAGGGGATAGAACCACGGTCCCGCAGTCCTTCCTTGGCTAGCGCTTGCAAGGCAGACACCTTACCTCTAGCACCACCTCAACGGCCCCATACATGAAATCTATTATGCTGAGTGAATTTAGTCAGAGGGAAAGAGGGAGAGGGGGAGAGAGAGAGAGAGAGAGAGAGAGGGAGAGAGGGGGAGAGAGAGAGAGAAGGAGGGAGAGAGGGGGAGAGAGAGAGAGAGAGAGAGAGAGAGAGGGAGAGAGAGAGAGAGAACAGTCTCACTCATCTAAGGGTTTTAAGAAAAATTAAAGACATTGAAATAATTCCCAGAGTTGAGGGCCAGAAGGACTGGTTCAAGATATGAAGCTCACCACAAAGAGTGGTGAGTGCAGTTAGAGAAATAACTAAGCTGAGAACTATCATAACAATGTCAGTGAGTGAGGGATGTATAGGACCTGTTTCAAATGTAGGCAGGGGGTGGGGGAGGGAAGAGATGGAGGCAGTGGTGATGGAAAGGTTGCTCGGGTAAAGGGGGAGTTGTTCTTGGTATGACTAAAACCCAACTACAATTATGTTTGTCATCACGGTGTTTAAATGAAAAATATTAATTAAAAAAATAAAAGGGTGGTTGTGAAGCTTAGTTGTGAAAAAGGAGACATTGAACAAAGAGTTGAATGGGGTGAAAGTGGCCAAGCAGACAGTCAGGTAAGGGGCAGCAGTCAGGATATCATCCATACACGGACCTACTGCCAGCAAATGCAAAGTCTGTATAATGATACTTTTCCCATTCCTGATGCCATCAGGCTGACTGCCATTCCCAACCCCAGTGCCATCAGCCTGACCCTATAGACTCCCTAAGCAGCCACATTCTCTCCATAGCCTTTGTGGAGGAGCCAAACAATTGCCCTCCATAATAAAAACCATCCACCTGATTTTCAGGCCTAAACTGTGAACCACTCTTAGCATACTACACTTCCATCCTTTTCTTAAAACTTAAAGTGCTCCTTCTTCACATCATCCTCCCCACTTTCCCTCTGGCCCATACCAGCCTCAGCACTAAACCCTATTCATTCTGCAAGGCACAGAGACAAAGTCCCCACCATTTCCATAAAGCAGTTCCTGGCTATTACTAAATCTGTACATTTCCCTATCATGACAGTTCTTGAAAACAAGTTTGCTTTTTGGTTCTCCTATATGTCTCATTGTAATGTTGGCATTGCTAAATATTTGCTCTGATTAAAGGAGCCATTCCACTACAAGTTGAAGCTCTTTGCAAATTATCACTTTTTGATTAACTTTGATAATGATAATGATTACAATAAACAAGATGATTAAATAACAAGGGTCTTGCTATACTTTTAAATATACAGTGAGAAAATCCCCCAAATACTATCAATGGGCTTTTTTCCTCTAACTCATATTTTCAGATTTTTTTTGATTATTTTATCACCTTGAGAATGAATCTGCTACAAGATATATAAACCAACATAAATACAACAATCATTGATCTCATCAGAGTTCATGTACTGCCTAATCATTTTACTTAAGCTGTGGGATTACTGTTGTTAACATCTGTTCTACCCTAATGCAATGACATCTTTTTGTAAATGAACTTATAAATAAAAGCTGGAAGATAAACACTAACAACTTCAGGATCCAGATAGATAGTATAGCAGGTAGGATGTTTACCTGTGTGATCCCCAGCATCCCATATAGTCCTCCAAATCCTACCAAAAGTAACCCCTGAATCGGGAGTAAGCCCTGCGCACCACCAGGTGTGATCCCAACCCAAAACAAAATACTAACACTAAGAAAAATGTTTAAGCGAGCTCAAAAACTAGAGAGAAAGATACCAATGTTATCAAACATTATGGTATCTCCTGAGTACTAACTAACATCTTAAAACAAAGATTTAGGGGGCTGGTGAGGTGGCGCTAGAGGTAAGGTGTCTGCCTTGCAAGCGCTAGCCAAGGAAGGACTGCGGTTCGATCCCCTGGCGTCCCATATAGTCCCCCCAAGCCAGGGGCAATTTCTAAGTGCTTAGCCAGGAGTAACCCCTGAGCATCAAACGGGTGTGGCCCAAAAGACCCCACCCCAAAAAAAAAAAAAAAAACCCAAAGATTTAAAGATCTTTTGGGGCTGAGAGATAACTTAAGGACTTCTGTGCTTGCTTAGTCTGCCAAAGGCCTAGGTTGGACCTCCATTACCAAAGTCTCCAAGCACTGCCAGGAGCAACTTTTGAAAACTAAGCCAGGAGTAAACCCTGAATACTGCTAGCTGTGATCCAATCACCCTCCTCAAAAAAAAAAAAAAAAAACTTCTGTAAACTAATTAGTTCATAAGTATTAATGGGAATAAATACAAATTAATTAGACTATTATATAACTACTAATTGAGGTCAAATATAAAACTTAAATGAAACTGGTAGAATTAGAATGCTTTGCATATTTTACATAAACTGATACAAGAACCACTGACTGACTCCTATAAATATCAAATTTGTATTTATATTCTGGAAGTCATGATTTTTTGTATAAAATCATTCCTTATAATATTTATTGCACTGAATGCCAAAATAAAGGAATAATTTCCTGAAAAACCAAGATCTTAACTATAAACTAGGCCCAGAAAGTCCATCAGACTTGGGCTAGAGAGACAATACATGGGTTAAGTTGCCTTGGCCGCAACTGACCCTGGTTCAATCCTTGGCACAAAATAACCACCCCCAGCAACATCAAGAGTTACC
Organism: Suncus etruscus; assembly: GCF_024139225.1. NCBI lineage: Eukaryota > Metazoa > Chordata > Mammalia > Eulipotyphla > Soricidae > Suncus > Suncus etruscus. The sequence goes on along the minus strand of NC_064848.1, from coordinate 71,341,679 downwards.
TCTGAGCACAGAGCCGAGAATAGTTCCTGAGTACCACCAACTAGGCCCAAAAAACAAACAGCAAACAATCAGACTTATGAGCAAGTTTGTTTAAGGCAGTGTTCTGAAAGTGGGGCATAGAGTTTTCTGAGGTCACTACAGTGATCCAGGGTGGGGCAATAGTAATAGGTCAGGTGAAATCATGTGTTTGGAGTGGGAAGAGGAAGTTCGACTGAGTAGTTTTTTTCTGAAATGGAGACAGTAGGCCAAGTTTGGGATCCTCTTGTTTAAGGAAAATGAAAACAACAACAAAACCTATACAAGTCATCATAAACTTCTACCAGAAAAAAGTAACCATAAGAAACCTGGGGGTAGAATCAATAGAATAGAAGGCAAGGTGCTTGCTTTGCAGAGCATTTACCTTATACATGGCCAGCCTGGGTTCATAAACTTCCCATACAATCCACCACCCCAAGCACCTCCAAGAGGAAGTAATTTCTGAGCCAGGAGTAAACTCTTAGTATCACATGTGGCCCAAAATACAAAAGAAAAAAAGGGGGGAAACCTGTCTCCAGTATCTAGCCCAAAACTGCATAACTAAAATTGGATGCAATTTAGAACAGTAACAAGCCTTAATGTTTATGGAGTCTGCATGAATTTAATATTGGGCAAATTCTGTTAAGAAAATCATTAAATATTATCCTAGGCACTGATCAAAATAGAACATAAATTCTAAGAAGGTTGCAAAGTTTTCTTGATCCAGTTCTAAGAAGCAAAACATATAAATCCTTGAGAAACATGCCAACATCTGACCTCAATTTCAGAAGCAGGAAGTGAAGATGGACCCAATCACATGATATCAAACCACAATCCATCTGTTTGGAGAAAGCTGCTTATGTAATCTATGACCAAGAAAGCTCAGCCACAGGCACTGGGTCTGTCAACATCTGCAGGAGTCTCTGTACTCTGAAGAGACCTGTTCTCACACCAGGAAGGCCAATTCAGGGCACTGATGTTTTCCTCTTCACAAGACAGGAACAGGTATGCTGCAACACAGCAGCACAGCAAGAAGCATGGGACTGCATTTGGGTATCTGTTTTAGTTAGGCCTCCACCCAGTTGAAAACACTGAGTGACTCTCCCCATGTGAAAAAACTTAATCTCCATTTTGATTATTTTGAACATGTCAATCCCCCATTTAATTTCAACAGGAAGGTCCTGCCTTGGTTCTGCCCAATCCTAAGAAACTCTTCCCTCATCTCTGAACAATGTTTTTGTATCTGCAAGCCAAAAAGGATTAAGGCTTTCACTATTAGAATGCATAGCCCTAATGGGCTATGCCAATTAATCTGCTTCATCCTACTCAAATTACCTGTTTTGTCTCTGGGCAGGGACAAAGAAACCTAACGGTACATACAACTTGGCAGCCAACTGATTCAAGTTTTATTTCTAGGGCTGGAGAGCAGTGGTTAAGATGCTCACCTTCCTTACAGTAGACTCTGGTTCCACCAGGAATGATCCCTCAACCAGGTTACGAGTTAGCCCCGAACACAGCCAGGTGTGGCACCAAAACTAAAATAGTTTTAAAATAAAGTCATAAAACAATAACAAAAACAAAACCGTGGTTCTGATGGTCAGTTTGTAAGAAAGACAAAGCTTACAGAGAGAGCTTAATCTTCCCCAAATTCTAGCCTTTACAAACAACTTTAAGTCCTGAAGTATCGCAAAAACCTCCCCTAATCATACACTAATTATTTCCCTCTTTGAATATTTAGGCCTCTCAGCGGGGCTGACATTACAAATATTTAACAACTGGCATTATTACGATTGTGCAAATCATTAAAAGAATATCTGACCAAATCAAAGCACACATGGCCCAGTAGGAACGCAACAACAATTAAACCTTTTACTAAAAACACAAAACAGCAACCCCAGGCTCGAATGCAATGTTCTCACTTGATCTCCACAAGCTGATACTTGAGGCAAAGTAAGTATGGTCCCATTTTTCGGCCGAAGCAGAAATGAAGTGAAGACTAATAACAAAATAATATCCAACTGCTTTCTTTTGTCACTTCGTATGACTTTTTCTGATCATATGTACAAAGTACAATCCATTAGTATTATATAAATTGTACTATAATGAGGCACAGTATAAATACTAAGAGACTGTCCAGCCAAATGGAATTAATTTAATCAGCAGGCATTTAAGTAGAAAAAAAATTAAATAGCAAAAAGAAAAGAAAGGGCATGTTTCTTGTCCGCTGGACAAGTACTGCATGTTAAACAGTGTGAAAAAGTTAAAACAGACGACCAGAGTTGTGCTATATCATGGGGCGGTGGGGGGGGGGGGGGAGTTCAGGAAGACGGAGATGGGAATTTCTCTCCTCATACCCTCAAAAGGGACAAATTAAATATTCAGTGAACAAGCTGAGGCCAGAAGACCCTGGAAGAAAATAGCAGAAATCGCTGGGATTGAGTGTCTGCATTAGGGAGAAGTGAGATCCCAAGTTGCATACTCAAAAGGTGGCGCTAACCATAAGCCTCGTCTACAAGCTGAATACAAATGGGAAAACTTGAAAACCCTCTCTGGAGAAGACGGAGGAAGATTAGCCTGGCAGTAGCCTATAGAAAAGCCTCCCAGAGAGAGAAGCTGGGAAGCAGCTAGATCTAAGGGATAATAGGCAGGATTAAACTGAAGGCTGGTCTTCAAAGAGGAGATCTTAGTCAAAAGGCATTACTATAATGGGCTAAATTTTAGGCACGTTTTCAAAGGAAAAAAAAGTTGTGAAATGGCAGAAAAGTAGCAAGCAGTATTTTCACATGGGATATGTAGATAGAAACTGGGGTACTGAGCTGTGTATTAGGAATGGGGAACCAACTACACTAGAGAAATCCAGGTAGGAGAGAGCAGAAGCTGAGCAGAGAAATCAAGCCAGTTACAGAGAAAACAGGAAACAATTGAGAGCTTATAAGGGGGGGGGGGGCAAATCATAAATTTTGAAAAGCTGCTTTAAGATGTGGGGCAGGATATCCTAAAGCACCGCAGGCAAGGCCGAAGAGGAGCCAGAACCGGTCGTGGCATCTGGATCCTGCTGCGCGGGCATGAATGCCTACGCGGTCTGCAAACTGCTCCAGGGCACCACTGAGCAACTATGGACATCACAGAAGGCAACACAGTTACCTGAACACAGGACCACTCTGAGTCAGGCAAGGAGGTAAATAGAGTGGACAAAGACATCTAAAGAATCAGTGGTGTGTGAGATGAGGTTACTTCAGCTAGTTGCAGAATGGTGGTTTCCCCAAAAAAACACGCGCGCGCGCGCGCACACACACACACACACACACACACACGTTTGCAGTATGCCCCTCCTTAGGACAATGCACAAACACACGTGTACACACACACACACACACACACACACACACGTCCACATTTGCAGTTCGCCCCTCCTTAGGACAATGCTCCCTTTAACGAAAGGGTTCTCATGCAGGGACTTGGGAGGGGGGAAAGTGGAGAGGAAGAGCCAATCTTCCAACTGAGAATTCCAACTGAGAATCCAATCTAAAAAAGAATCGATTGATTAAAGAAATAAAGATGAACTGTCCATCAAAAGAACGACAAAGAAAAAAAAGTGGGGGGGGGGTATGCCAGAAATTTTGCTGTACATAGTTTGAGAAAGGGCTCTGGGTACAAACCGTTAAAGCGGCTCAGAATGGAATATAAACATGAAGTTCTTACTAAACAGAAGCTCTTGCTAATAACTGGAACCCTCAGGTCCTGAGTATTTTGCTGTTATTTTCTTTTTTAAAAAATTGCTGTTCAACTTCAGAAACAGACAAGTCGTGTGTGGGACTGGAGAGACAGAGAATATAGTCGGTGTTTGCCCGGTTCATCCCGGGTATCCTAAGGCCTCTCCTTGAGCAATGCCAGGAGATTCCCGGGAGAGCACAAGCCAGGAGTAACCCCTGAGCACCGCTGGGGGTGTGGCCCCCAAAACAGCCCCCTCACTCAACGGGCCCCCTAAAAAAATATCATTTAAAAGGTGCCCTCCTTAGCATCTCAGCTAATATTTTAAGACTGGATGATGCTAACAAAGCTCTTCAGTCTCCCCCCCTAACTAGGCCTCCCTCCGCCGCCCACGGAATCAATAGATTTCGGAAAATAGAAGCAAAGAGACGTGGCCCCCGGGGACGGGGGTAGTGGTGGGGGGGGGTCTGGAAGTGCCAGATCCAACTCCCCCAAACCATCCCAAAGGATCCCAACCTCCAGAGACGCAAGACTCATGAAAGGCGCGACCAGAAATTTAAAAAAAAAGAAAATGCATCGGATCCCAAGCCCACAACACCAACAGAATCGCGACCACCGCGGAGCGAAGAAAACAGACCCGCCAAGTTGCAACTTGGAGCCCGGGAGGGGGTCAGATCCGCTCGGGGTGGGGAATGGGGGGCTCCGCGAGCGCTTCCAGGATGCCCCCCAAAAGCTGCGATCCAAATTCCGCGCCCGGGACTTTGCAAGCACAACGCACACACACACACACAAAGCGTCGCCGTTCCCGGCCCAGCCAGTCGCCCCGGACGGGGGGACGGAACCCCCTTCTCCCCCCCCAACGGGAGTGCACCCCAGCCCGTGCGTCCAGGAGCTCGGCTTTCGACTAGCAGCCTCTTGGGTCTCCCCAAGCAGTCTCAGGCTGCTCCCCGGAGTCTTCAGACCAACACCCCAGTGGGGAGAAGGGGTTTGCCAGCAGCGTCCCGGGGAAGGAGGAGAAGCCGCCTCCGCCTCCGGGCAGGTCCATCGCGCCCCGATCTACGCCCTGGGCTGCAATCCGCGCGCTCTCGCGCCCCGGCCCGGCCCGGCCGCCGCCACCTGCGCCCCGGCCCCGCGCCATGTTGGAGAAAGAGAAGGAGCCAGCCAGAGGCCCGGCCCGCCCGCGCGCCCCACGGCCCGCCACGCACCCGCGGCTCTCGGGGCCAGCACCAGGAGGAACAGCAGCCCCGGGAGCGGAGCAGCGGCTGCCGTCTCCATAGTCCCGCCGCCTCCGCCAACGCCGCCGCCGCCGCCAGTGGCCCCGGCCCGGCCGCCGCCTCCTTCTCCTCCGAGAGCCTCGCCTAGTTTAGCCTCCGCGCTTAGCTTAGCTTAGCTTAGCTCAGCCTCGCCTCGCCCCACCTCCCCAGCCGCCGCCGCGGCCTCGCTCCGGCCCTTTGTAACTGCTCGCAGGCCGCGCGCCCATTGGCTCCCGGGCTCCCGCCGGCCCCGCCCCCGGCCCCGTCTGCCCGCGGCCGAGTGGGACTCCCCGGCCCCGAGCCCCGCCCGCGGCCCGCCAGCCGGCCAATCCCCAGCGCGGCCCGACGCGGCGTTAGCCACGCCCCCCGCTCCCGGGGCCCTGAGCCGCCGCCGCCGCCGCCGCCGCCGCCAGCTACCCCGAGCGACCCCGGCGCTTGCATGCATGCATGCATGCACGGACCCCGGGCCTGGATGAGTGCTACTCTTGCAGAACCGAACCCGAAGGTTCCGAAGGAGACAGCTGGGGTTTTTTTTGGGGGTGACCCGCTTGTGACATGCGGCCGGTCAAAGGCTGGAGGCCCGCTCGACTCTCTTTTCTTCTGCAACCCCAAAGCTGGCTACTCAACTCCAGCCCCACCCTGACCTCCTTCTCCCCCCCACCCCCAATTTTCTCAGATCCGCGGTGAATCCCCAGATGCACGCCTCAACTTCTTCCCAAGATCCGTCCTCAGCTTCGTAAACGATCCTATCTATCTTCCTTCCATCCTCACTGCCAGCGTCCACCCCTGCCACCCAAATTAGCTCTCACTGGGCTGGTAGAGCTCTGCCCTGACTCGCCTGCTTTAGGCGACCCAGGTTCGAACCCCGTAACCGCATAGGAATGGATCCCCGGAGTCCCCTCCAGGAGTGAGCTCTGAGCGCAGAGCCAGGTAGATGTAAGCTTTGAGCAACGCCCCAAAACAGAAAAAAATAAAAACTAAAGAATTGAAGTCTCCGATTACTTCCAAGACACAGTGTCTCTCCCTCCCTGTCGCAGTCTTAGTTGGAAATTTCAGCTCCTGGGTCCAGACACACCCCACACCCCCAATAGCCTCCTTCCAGGCAGACTCCAGACACCGCTCACCTAGGCTCTGCACCGGTGCCCGAGCCCGGTGGGAAAGGGAAGGGCCCCAGAACCACCCCGCCAAGCAGAGGATTCCCCCATTTCCGCACCCCTGGGGCAGAGGGGGAGCAGTCTTAACTTGGAGTTGCTTCCGACACGCCCACGCCATCATTCGGAGGTGTCACTAGAAACCCAAATAAACTCAGCTGCGTTTTCATTCTGAATTCCTGTTTTACTGTGAGACGCTCCACCCACCTTCCCTCTGGAGGCCAAAATGAGCTCCAGATTTGTAATTCTTCCTGTCAGACTAGTCTCCAGACACAAACACAGCAAAGGGCTGTTGCAGAGAACAGAGAACCCCACCCACCATCCCCAACCTTTTATGGAGAGAATATCTGTGTGTGTGTGTGTGTGTGTGTGTGTGGTGAGAGAGAGAGAGAGAGAGAGAGAGAAGAGAGAGAGAGAGAGAGAGAGAGAGAGAGAGAGAGAGAGAGAGAGAGAGAGAGAGAGAGATGGAAAATCAAAATCAAAGAAAACTTGGGAGGAATCAGAACCAACCCTTAGGATTAAGTTGGTAAATGACTTTAGCACCCCACCCTTGAGCATTGCACCTGCTGGGGAAGCCATGCTGGCCAGAACCTGTAAAGGAATATGTGGGAGTGGGAGGGAAATGCAGGAGGGAGAGAGGCTGGGGCTCTGATTCCATCACCGGCACCACATGGGGATAGTATATCCCTATCACCTTAGGAGTTACCTCCTAAACACAGAACCAGAAATAGCTCCTGAGCACTCCCCGGTTTTGCCTCTCCCCAAAGGTCTAGAGGAGGGTAGGGGGGTAATGGAGTCCTCACCTGAGAGCTAAGATCTCTCCTGTTGCTGATTTGCATGGGACACTTTTTGGGCTAGTCAGTTAACTTCTGAGCCTCTATTTCTTCCTCATGGGCACTATGGAAAAATAGCTTTCCACTAAGGGATGGGATAAGATTTGAGAGTTCTTCCCCCTTTGAAATTCCAGGCCTTTCCTCAGACTATGACAGCTCCTCTCTGAACTTATAAGGATCCAGCATACAGATACTGAACCACCTAAACCTAATGCAGCTGCAGTTCACCAAGGCTGCTCTGAATGCCACTGGAGACCCGAATGGCTACTGTGTCCTGTAACAGGTAGGCCAAGACAGAAGATGCTGCTTCCGGGGTCCATTTCCAGCTTACTGGCCTTTTCAGGTGTCTTCATGAAGACCCAGTGTCACCTCAGGCCCTTGTGATGTCTCTGAGCTGCCTTTTCATGCCTCTATTCTCAGTGACTTGTATGTCACTGAGTTAGCAGGATATGCATTGTATGAATGAATAAATATATGAATGAGTCACCCCAGACAACTAATTAAAAGTCTTTTGTTCCACTTTGCTTTGGCTCTCACCTGGTGATGCTTGGGATTACTTCTGGTTCTGCTCTCAGGAATCACACCTGATGGTTGTCAGGAAGCCATATGGGATGTCTGGGATCAAACCCAAGTCAGGCACATGCACAAAAAGCACCTTGCCCACTGGATTATATCTTTCTAGCCCCAAAGTCATTGAAATTTTCTTCAGTTCTTTGGTTCTTTCTCTTTAAAATGGAAATTTAATAATACCAACCTGTCTTATTAATAAATAAAAGATTTAATCACGTGTCTGGGGGGCCTTTAAAATGATGTAATGTGTCTAAAATAGCATCTGGAACATAGTAAATATTTACTTAATGCCATTCCCTCTGCCCATCCCTTTCCAGCTCTGTAAGATTCTAATCAACACTCTTCGTGTTGCTATGTGCTTTTTTCTTGTAGAACCTTGGTTTATTCTTTGCTTGGGTATCTTGTGTGACACACTTGCAAGCCCTTTAACATTTTCCATGGAATTGAACATGTTTCATGGGAAGCTAAGGAACAGGAAGGAGAAGCAAACTATTTTAAAATTTTATTTTCCCAATATTAGTAGGAAAGATCCATAGACCACAGATCTTTAAATAAAAGCTGTTATATCAGCCAATAAAGTAGAAGTTTGAAATCAATATTTTCAAAGTTTAAAGTGCCTCCTAATTAACAGGAGTGCGTTGTCTAAACTGAAATAATTATTTTAAATTTTTTTCTCTTTTCTTTCTTTTTTATTTTAAAGATTATTTTTTGAGGGGTGGGTTGGGTTGGGACCATACCCGGCAGCACTCTGGGGTTACTCCTGGCTCTGTGCTCAGAAATCACCCCTGGTAGGCTCCAGGGGACCATATGGGATTGCCTGGTATTGGATCCAGGTCAGTCTGGGGTTGGCTATATTGCAAGGCAAAATGCTCTACCTCTGTGCTATCACCTTAGCCCCTCTTTCTTTCTTTCTTTCTTTTTTTTTTTTTTTTTTTTTTTTTTTTTTGGTTTTTTTGGGCCACACCCGGTGACGCTCAGGGGTTACTCCTGGCTATGCGCTCAGAAGTCGCTCCTGGCTTGGGGGACCATATGGACGCCGGGGGATCGAACGCGGTCCGTCTCCTAGGGCTAGCGCAGGTAAGGCAGGCACCTTACCTCGAGCGCCACCGCCCGGCCCCCGCCCCTCTTTCTTTCTTTCTTCTTTCTTTCTTTCTTCTTTCTTTCTTTCTTTCTTTCTTTCTTTCTTTCTTTCTTTCTTTCTTTCTTTACTTCTTTCTTTCTTTCTTTCTCTTTCTTTCTTCTTCTTTCTTTCTTTCTTTCTTCTTTCTTTTTCTTTCTTTCTCTCTCTTTCTTTCTTTTTCTTTCTTTCTTTCTCTCTCTCTCTTTCTTTCTTTCTTTCTTTCTTTCTTTCTTTCTTTCTTTCTTTCTTTCTTTCTTTCTTTCTTTCTTTCTTTCTTTCTTTCTTTCTCGCCCTGGCCTCCTGGGGGTGGGGGCGGTACTCTATGGGAGGACCGGTTTTCCCAGAACAATTTCTTTTTTTTTTTTTTTTTACTAGTATGAAGTACACTATATATTTAAATGAACATTGAAAATATGAGAAAAAATAATTCTGGTATAAAGAGTTATAATAGAATACATTTAACAGTTATTTATAAGCAATAATTCCATCATAATAATATATTCTTTTAGTTATTTACATAAAAGTAATTTACAATGAATGTAACTACCAAGCAATATATTGATATGAAATATTTATATATAATATATGGATATGTATATCTTGCAATAGGAAATTATAACTTGAATTAACCTAATTTTTTTCTTTTTTTAATATTTTGGAGGGCCACACTCATTGAGTCTCAGGGGGTTACTCCTAGCTATGTGCTCAGAAATTGCTCCTGGCTTGGTGGATTATATGGGATGTGCGTGCAAGTCAAGTGCCCTACCGCTGCGCCACCACTCTGGCCCAAAACTAAAAATTTCAAAAATTATTTACTGAGTAATCAAAAATTAAAGTAAGTCTGTAAAAACAGATAAAGTTTCTTATGTGAAATTGAGCTTATCATCCAAACTTGAAGAAATAACTGAAGAAAAAACCTTTTAGGTGAGAAAACAACTTGAAAATTGAGTTTAAGTCTGAGTAATGAGGTATGCTGAGTGTGAAGGGTTAGGCTTTTGACATATAGATGTGAACAATGTAGTAGCCTGTACCTTCTTAGGATTATTTTATTAGCATATGATCATTCTTTTTTTATTTAAATTTTTTTATTTTTAATTATGAGAACAATGATGCAAAGAGGAAGGTAAAGTTACAGTAGGACAATCGCCCATAAACAGAGTTCTCAAAAGAAATCCCCTTGCTGGACACCTAAATATTGAACTTACAGTCAAAGAACATTAAGAAAAATAAGGCAGAACCCATGTGCAATTACTTTGTTCACAAGTCCCCTGATTGTAGTACATTATAACATTTCTTAGCAGTACACAAAGCAATCTAAAGCCCATGAATTTATGTGACTCCTTAAACATTGAAGGCATAGTATTTTTTTATATTTTCATGCACATGCATATTAGTTTAAGTTAACATCAAAAGTTTAAGGTTTTTTTTAAGGGTTAGAGTCAAAAGAGCACAGTAAAAACAGTGTTAGAGTGGCAAATATTGTTTGCATAGGCCCACCAAAATATGGGGGGACATGGAAAGGAAAAGCCTTGGTCTAAATACAAGGAGAACCCTACCCCTGGAAGTTTCCTGGTATAAGACCAAATTCTAGACTCCAGTCAAACTACTTTATTCATCCAAGTCATTGTCTGTAGTGCCAATACAGTTCTATTTTTCACGCAGTCCTCTATTGTTGGCATCAGGTTTCTGTATTAAAGATCCTGGAATCTGAACATCTTACATTGAAGTCAGGCTGGTGTGGAGTATCCTCTAGTTTCACCTCACAATTAAGGGGCAATACAGAAAGCCTGTCCCGTAAGCAGGTCATTGTTGTTGTTAAGTCTTCTCAGTGTTAAGGGAAGTCTCTTTTGAGTAGGTCGATTGTCAGAGCAGCGGTAGGGTAGTTCCCTGGTAGAGTATTGCCTACAGGTGATGTTATAGAACTACCTTGGATGTTTCGTAGATGTCTTCCCTAGATCAGGGGTGAATGGAGAATGCCCATTCTTCTGGAGACCTGTGCCAGGTCTTTATGTCAATGTTCAGGTGTAAGGTCCCATTGCACTACAAGATGTGTGTGTTCCCATCTCTATAGATAAGAACTTATTTTGTTATGTATAGTATTTTCCTGTTTTTATGTGCCTATACAAACAAGAAATAAAGCCACGTGGCATATCAGAGTATATGGAGCGTAAGAACACATCCAACAATTACCCATGACTTGGTTCAAACATATGCATTAAACTGAGAGGACTATTTCATCAAATTCCCTATTGAAACAATTCACAAAGAGAAGAAAAGATAAAAAAAAGGGGGGGGGGAATCATCACTGTATAAGAAAATATTCAGCAAGAGTTAAAGCTGTCAAAGAAAACACACATAAGGGGCCTGGCGATGGTGGCGCTAGAGGTAAGGTGTCTGCCTTGCAAGCGTTGGCCAAGGAAAGATCGCGACCAGTGTTCGATCCCCCGGCGTCCCATATGATCCCCCCAAGCCAGGGGCAATTTCTGATTGTTTAAGCCAGGAGTAACCCTGAGCATCAAATGTGTGTGGCCCGAAAAACAAAAAAAAAGAAAAAAAGAAAACACACATAAAATGCTGAAAAGACATACATGTCCTTTTCATACCTTTTGAATAGTTGGGGGCGGGGGGGGTGTTTAAATCAGGACACCACTTTGGTCTGTGACTTAGGACTCTACAGTACTTAAATGTAAAAAGGGCAAATGTGGAAGTATAATGATGATAGGGGGTGAGAGAGTTAAGAGAAAAATGATTTTTGTAGGGGTGTGCAAAAGGGCAGAGTAATAAATAGATATTCTGCATACATAAAAAACATAATTCAATGATAGTGAGTACTATTAATGTATCTTGAAAATATAGACTGGTAGAGATTACCAGTGACTGCTTCAAGAAGCTGGGAGTCCGGAAGTTCAGGGGCCCCCACCCAGACCCTCCCTAAGGAGCCAAGTGGGGATTGGGAGAAAGTCTAGGGTACCTTCAAGCTCCCTCCGCCAAGGACCCACCTCGCTTGGCTTGCCCAGGCATGTGGTCCGGGAAAGACTGGAGATCTGGAGCAAGGCGGTAGAGGAGGTGCTAGGGGTCACCCAAGTCCCACACCACCACCCCCCAGGCCTGGTTAAGAAGGCACTCTGCATGGCGGAGACCTGCCGAACCCCATGCTGCTAGAGACTCCCGGCTCCCAGGAAGGAAAGAGATCCTTCAAGAAGCTGGGAGGCCCGGAAGTTCAGGGCCCCCACCCAAACCCTCCTCAGGAGCCGAGTGGGGAATGGGGGAAAGCCTAGGGTACCTTCAGCTCCACCAAGGGACCCACCTCGCTGGCTTGCCCAGGCACTGTGGGCCTGGGAACCCCTTTTTCTTTCTTTTAAAATATTTTCTTGAAGGGCAAGAGGTACTTTTATAATGCAGCTTCCTAAGTCCCTATACTACATTCATCTGTTTCTGAAGGTAGCACCAGGTCATGCTTCAGAAAAAACACCGGTTTTAAAAGTGTGTACTTAAATGCAGTAACTTAAAAAAAAAAAAAAAAAAAAAAAAAAAAAAAAAAAGCCTTGTGCTTATTTCACTTTTTTTTTTTTTTTTTTTTTTTGGTTTTTGGGCCACACCTACGTGACGCTCAGGGGTTACTCCTGGCTTTGCACTTGCGCTCAGAAGCTTGCTCCTGGCTTGGGGGAGCCATATGGGACGCCGGGGGATCGAACCCTGGTCCATCCTAGCTAGCGCTGGCAAGGCAGACACCATAACCTCTAGCGCCACCCCGCCGGCCCCTCACTTTTTGAGATTAGGTCAGCAATAGGGGAAAAAGACTTTGGCTTTAGAACCTATGAAAGAAAGGCTTTGGAATTCTGCTCTAAGCTAGGTTTGGGATTTTTGCACACAGTGTTTGGTCTTTCTGAAAATTCACATCCTTTAAAATAAAAAGGAATGGTGATGGGGACTTGTATATTTGTTACAAGATCTAAATAGCAATTGTATGCAAGGATTCTTTTAGCAATGGGCAGAATTTACCTCCAAAGCATCTACTGGCTCTCAAGATGGCTTACAATATTGTTTTGGGGTGAGAAAGATAGCCCAGGGGTTAAAGATACTTGCCTAGCCAGGTTGGATTCCCAAGTACTTTTTTACATCCAACCAATGCACTGGGTCACTTTGAGCACAGAGCCAGGAATAGCCCCTGAGCATTTTCTAGTGTGGCTCCCCCCAAGAAAAGAAAAGGTGAAAAACTGCAGACCTGTCTGGCAGAGCCAACTAGGAGATATTTATCTCATAGCCTTTGCCCCTGTACAATGAATGACACGCTTTCTATCTTTAAGCTAACTTAAATAAAATAATTTGGGGGCCTACTTCTAGAAATACTCTGGGGTTATTCCAGGTTCTGTATTCAAGAGTGACCTGACATTGCTCAGGGGTACCTAATATGCCAGTGTCAATGATCAAGCCAAGGTTTGAGAGCATGCAAAGTATGTGTCTTACCTTTTCTAAAATCTCTCTTGCCCCTGATTAATTTCTTTATTTTACTTTGATCCATGATATTATTCATTTATATCATTATAATTGTTCACTCCTAGTGCTCCTAAGTGAATAATACAATCACCTCATAGATTAGTGATTTTGAATAACCATCATATAAGATTTTTCATAAGAAGGTGGGTGAGCTTGAACCATTGTCCTGGTCTGGAGCAAGTATAGCTGATTCTATGTGAAGTTGGCTTTGAGACAACAGAGTACATGGAGCTAAATCTGTAAGGATCTAATTGGTATTGGTCCCCCCAAACAAAACCTGTAAATAGGACAATTCAGCCCATAATGAATCATGAGTGAAAACTTGAAACCTGCATAATAATCCTCTTATAAATCTCATTGTCCCTGCTATGAATCAGGCTTGCCTACTATATTCAAAGATTGGGAACATAGTTTCTGTTCCTTGATTAAGACGAGCAGTAAAAAGCCCAAGCAAAGGGACCAAATTTGACAAGGGGACATTAGTGATGAATAAGTGTGGCCAACTTTTGCCGACCACTTTGAAATGCTTCGTTAAAAAATTCTTTTTTAACTCATACGTTCTTCATTCTATCTGAAGACAATTCCCATTAGTGAGAGTTGGAAAAATCATAAGGGCAAGTATTATAGTTTTGGCTTAACTGAACTGGTTCAATTTAGCCCATATTTTTGAAGAGTCTTCACTGAAGGTTGAAATTCTAAGTTGAGAATTCTTTCTCTCAACAATTAAAATTGTATTCCAGGGGCTGGAAAGATAGCATAGCAGTAGGGCATTTGCGTTGCAAGCAGCCCAATCCGGGACAGGCAGTGGCATCCCATATGGTCGCCCCTCTCCCCATCGTGCCTGCCAGGAGCGATTTCTTCTTCTCTTTCTCTTTCTTTCATTCTTCTTTCTTTCTTTCTTTCTTTCTTTCTTTCTTTCTTTTCTTTCTTTCTTTCTTTCTTTCTTTCTTTCTTTCTCTTTCTTTCTTCTTTCTTCTTTCTTTCTATTTCTTTCTTTCTTTCTTTCTTTCTGTTTTAATAATATCTTTATTTAAACACTGTGATTACATAACATGATTGTAGTTTGGGTTTCAGAGTGATTTCTGAATGCAGAGTTAGGAGTATCCCTGAGCGCACCAGGGGTATGATTCCACAACCTCCCCCCCCCAAATTGTATTCCATTGTCCTCTGGCATCCAATTGTCTTTGATAAATATCAAGATATTAATCTTTATCTCCTTTGTTGATAATCTGTCTTCTGCTTTCTTCTTATCCAATAGATTTAATTTTCTGAAATAACAGTACTTATAAATAAAATAAAATAAAATACAAATAATACATTTGTTTTACTTAGCAAAATTGAGTGAAAAATGCAGTTTTTTATATAACCCTGACCCACTATCATTATCCCCCCACTAATCTCTCTCACATGTGTTACACAAATCTACACTGGCACGTCATTTTTATCTAAAGTCCGTAATTTACATTAGAATTCACTGTTGGTGCTATACATTCCACAGGCTTTAACAAATGTTTAATGATACACACATGCCAGTAAAATATCATACCGAGTCTTTTTTACTGCCCTCCCAATGCAGTCTTTGATATTTCTATGCTCTCTAAAGTTTCTCCTTTGCCAGAATGTCACACCCTTTTAAAATACCTTTTCAGATAAGCCTTCTTTCACATGTAATATGTATTTAATTCTCCTTCAAGTTTTTTCATGACATAACTTCATTTCTTGGCTTTGAATAAGATCCATTGTGCAAATTTACTACACTTTACTTATTCACTTTTGGAGAAGCATATTGATTGCCCCCAGTTAGGGCATTTACCTATAACATTGCTATAAACATCCGCACGCAGGTTCTTTTGTGGACAAAAGTTTTTAACTCATTTGGGTAAATACCAAGGAGTACTTACATTATATTATTATTGTAAAGAGTATGTGCCGTTTTATAAGAAACTGCCAAAACTATCTTCCAAAGCAGCTGTACTATTTTGCATCACCACTAGCAGTGAATAAAAGTTCCTCTTGGTCCTTAGTTTTCTTTTAATTTTTTATCGTCTAAATATTTTATTTGGCTTTTCTTCTTTCTTTTCCTTTCCCTCACTTCTTTTCTTTCTTCCTTCTACCTCCATTTTTTTCTGTCTCTCCTTCCTTCCTTCCTTCCCTTCTTTATTTTTTTCCTTTCTTTTTTGAGCTACACTTCACCTATATAAGGACTTACTCTTGGCTTTATGCTCAACAATTATTCCTATGGTGCTTGGGGGGCCTTATTTGGTGCCAGAGACCTGACCTCAGTGAGTTACATGTAAGCTTTAATGTTAAGCCCCATCTAATCTCCATTGCCCCCTTTTTTTTCTTTTCTTTTTCATTTTTTTTTCCCTCACAATACCAAGGATTGAAATTCAGGTCTGAATTTCAATTTCAATCCTGAGAATTGTTGAATTGTCTAATTTACAGATTTTCAGTCATTTTCCTTTTATCAATTATTTCGCCATCTCTTGCTTGAGATCTTGCTCTATGTGTGCATAGATTATTTAGCTAAGGATTCAGACAGACTTCAGTGTAGACCTGCTAAAACCTTTATTATGACCTCTTATCCAGACCTCTACTTGAACTTCTAACTACTGCAGCTTCCCCTGAACATCCACCTCTATCTCCACAATATGGAATAAATGTCTTTGGGATATATGTTTATATCACTGTTACACAAGTACTTTATTAGTAATGCTTAATAGTTATCTATGTACTTGAGATGAGTTGTTTATTAAATATTATATTATTTATATTTATTTATATATAAATATATTATATATATTTATTAAATTTTTTGCTTCAACTTAGATTACAATGTATTTTCAAATAGCAATAGTTTAAATTTTATTCTTTTACAGTTAATTCCTTTTGTGTTCTACCTAGAAAATATTTTCTGCATACCATCAGTCATCACCATACTCTAGTTATTCTCCTAGTTGTCATATTAAGTTTGTCGCTTTTATTATTTAAGCAATCTTAAATATTTATATTTAAGCAATCTTGAATTAACTTTTGGAAAAATGCATTAAAGAATCAAATTCAATTTTTCCCAAACTAAAATTGAGTTGATTTAGCTCGAATAAAATTTAATTTAGTTTTTTGGGTCACACCTGGTGATGCTCAGTGGTTACTCCTGCTCTGCACTCAGAAGTTGCTCCCTGGCAGGCACGGGGGACCATATAGGATGCTGGGATTCGAACCACCATCTGTTTAAATCTGCTGCATGCAAAGCAAATAAATGCCCTACTATTGTGCTATCTCTCCAGCCCTTAGCTCAATTTCTTGTAAAATAATTTATTTCCTTTAAATTAGATTGACATCTTTTCTAAATATCAATGGACAGTATTTTTTTTCATTTTGAGTTTTTTTTTTAAAAATGCATCCTACTAGTGACATAGTTGTTCATAATACATTTGTTTCTAGAAAGTGAAAGCAAAAGTTATTGACAAAACATAGAAAAAATAAAATGGGGCCCAGAGAGATAGCACAGCGGTGTTTGCCTTGCAAGCAGCCGATCCAGGACCTAAGGTGGTTGGTTTGAATCCTGATGTCCCATTATGGTCCCCCGTGCTGCCAGGAGCTATTTCTGAGCAGGACAGCCAGGAGTAACCCCTGAGCACCGCCAGGTGTGGCCCAAAAACCAAAAAAAAAAAAAAAAAAAAAAAGAAAGAAAAAATAAAAATGGAAGAAAGAAAAGAAAGAGAGAAAGAGAGAGAAGAAAGAAGAAGAAGAGAGAGAAAGAAAAGAAAGAAAAGAAAGAAAGAAAGAAAGAAAGAAAGAGAAAAGAAAAAGAAAGAAAGAAAGAAAGAAAGAAGAAAGAAAGAAAGAAAGAAAGAAGAAAAGAAAGAAGAAAGAAAGAAAGAAATGAGAGAAGGAGAAAAGGAAGGAAGGGAGGAAGGGAGGAAGAAAAGAAAGGAGGGAGGGAGGAAGAGAGGAAAGGAAGGAAGGAAAGAAGGGGACAGGAGAAAGGGAGGGAAAGAAGGAAGAAAGGAAGGAAGAGAGAGAAGAGGGGAGGAAGGAAGGAGAGAGGGGAGGAAGGAAGGAAGGTAGGAAGATGATGGAAGGAAAGAGAGGAAGGAAGGAAGAAAGGAAGGAAGGAAAGAGGGGAGGAAGGAGGGAGGGAGGAAGAAGAAAAAAAGAAAAAGCAGAGAAAGCAGAGTAGCAAGCACATTTGTGAAAGTTACTGTGTCTCCAAAGAAGTCATTAATACAATGGCAGACTGTTTAATAAGCTCTTGTTGTTAGCTGTCCGATCTGTAAATTAGGGAATTCCTTTAGCGATGACAAGCATACAAAAATGAAGTTGTCCAGAAATCCAAAGCTCTATTACTGATACTATGACTTTTTATTTTTTGTTTTGTTTTTGGCTTTTTGGTTTTTTGGGCCACACCTTGTGTGTGCTTGATAATTACTGCTGGCTTTGCATTCAGGGCTCATTCCCCTGGGGACCCATATGAATGTCAGGGATCGAATCTTGTTGGCCACCTGCAAAACAAATGCCCCTTCCCACTGTGTTTTATCACTCTGAACCCTGATACTACAACTTTTAGGGCCATGTACTCCCTGGCAGGACTCCTAGAAGGAAGAAGATACAGTAGTAGAGGATGCCCACACTCATTCTAAAAAGCTTGTTGATATCAGCCCCAAAGTCAGTACACCTGAAGTATGTCAAATTGGCATCCCTGCAAGGAATCAGAGTATCAGTGATGAGGCAGGCCACTGGGGAAAGTGATTCCAGGTAATGCAAGCAACAAGTGTGGCTTTGGCAGTGTGGAGACTTGGCCCATCCTCTCCCCCCAAAATATCTACATTGATTTGTGTACCTATAATCTTTCATTGCTCAGTTTATATCTCATTCAAAAAAAGAGTGAGTCTGTAGAGCTTGGCTTGGTTTGAACATGGCAACCATGTTTGTGGGTGTGGTTATAACTGTCAGGCTCCATGGAAGAAGGAAGATATGGTGGGAGGGTGTCCACACTCATTCCAAAAAGTCCTGGTGATATCAGCTCAAAAACCAGCATACCTGAAGTGTAGTCAGATTGGTGTCCCTGCAGGGAATCACAGAGGATCATTGATGAGGCAGTGGCATTGGTGGTAGATAGTGATTCTGGTGTGATGGAGTCAGCAAGCATGATTTCAGTAGAGTGGGGGCTTAATCTATTCTCTCTTCCCAAATAAACAGCTTTCTGCTGCATGGGCTATTGTACCCATAATCTTTCATGGCTGTTTTATGTCTCATATGAGAAAAGAATGAGTCTATAGAGCTGGCCCAGTTTGAGTATGATTACTCTGACAGTATATTGTTAGGTTCTGAATCTCTGCTCTTTTACATTGGTCTTTTTAATATATCTTTATTGCCAATATTATTGACTTAATTACTGTATTTTATGGTAATCTTAAAATTGTGGAGTATTAATCCTTCAATTTGCTCTTCTGTATGTTTTGATTATACTGGGACCTTTGCAGTTTCAAATAATTTGCAGCGATAGTGTATCAATGGCTACAAAGAACCTGTGAAATGCACTAGAAATACACTAAATTTATAAATCAATTTAGGAATAATTTATACGCTTTGTAAAATTGTGATGATTCTACCCCCATGACCATGGTAATTTCTTCTCTATTTAGGTTTTTAATGTCTTTCAAACAATATATTATAATTTTTACTGGTAAGAGTGTTTTCTTTAACATTGCTACATATATTTCTAGATACATTTTTATATTTTTAAGTAGGACTATTTACAAATAGTCTTTTTGTAAAAATAGGCTTTTTTAAATTTTTATTTTCTGATTATTGTTTGCATTAAATTATATGTTTCAATTATTTTATTTTTCCCTAACATAATTGTTCTATTTGAATATTTTCCAAATAAGCTAATCTCTTTAGAGTTACTAGTTTCTAACACATATTTTTTCAATATAGTTACTTTTCTAGAACAACTTATCAATCATACTTATTTTGAGATATATGCATGCATGATATTGCCAGTATTTGAATTTTTCTGGGTCTATTGTTTCTCATTTTAGAAATTCTAAGTATTGTTCCTTTTTCACCGAAAGCCTCTGCATCTTCCTCGAGAATTTTCTTTGTAGAAATTCTCTAAGCTCTGAGATAAAATCGATGCGGCTAATGAGGATTTGCGTTTTTCTTGCCACCTGCGCCATTGCCAGTTTCAGAAAACTCAAATGTAAATAATTGGCTTGAAATTAAAGAGAAATTTGTTTAGAAACACATAGGCACTATGTATTTGCATTTCTTAAGAAGTATACGAAGGACAATGTGAGACTGAATTCTCAGTAATGAAGTTCATTGTTCCTTTTTTACTCATAGCATAGATGCTCTGTGGTTGTTGCAGCTCAGTTATTACTAGCTCACCTTTTCACTGGAGGTGTAGACCTTGGGAGGGGCGGTTCTCACCTTTATGTGGGAGGTGGCCAGGAGGACTTGTATGGCTCTCATCTCTGTACTCAGCAAGGCAAGACTGCGGAAGTTCAAGCACTTCTGGTTCAATAAATAAATGCCCCTGAAACCACTCCAGTTCTCCATCACCGAGCACTTCCTGTTGTGTATAACTTCCAGTTACCCAGAGGGTTCTTTCTTATTTTTTTTTTATTTTTGTTTTTTTGGTCACAACCCGGCAGTGCTCAGGGGGTTACTTCTGGCTCTATGCTCAGAAATAGCTCCTGGCAGGCTCAGAGGAACCATATGGGATGCCAAGATTCGAACCACCGACCTTCTGCATGCAAGGCAAACACCTTACCTTTATGCTATCTCTCCAGCCCCAGAGGGTTCTTTCTTAAACTTAGTATTTTGGACTGAAAAATCTTTTACTTTCTTGCAAAGCTCAATAAATTTATTTAGAAAGGCATTTCCCCTAAAACTTTCATGTTTGTGACTTGGGGAGTGGGTGTTGGTTTACCACACCTGGTAATGCTCAGGATTTTCTTGATCCTGTATTTAGGGATCACTTGATTTCTAGATAGGGTTCAAGGACCATATGTAATGTTGGGGAATGGAAACTGGGTCCACCACATGCAAGGCATAGCATCCTACCTGCTGTACCATCACTCAGGCTCCTCCCCAAAACTTTTAGTTGTTCCCTAGCAGCCCCCACCACAAGAAAGATATCAATTTTGGGAATGAAACCTCTAACTACCTAGCCCCCTCAATGAGTTGAACATCTTAAAAAATCAGAATGTTAATTTCTATCATTGAACACAGACATAACTATTGTAGGTATCCAAGAAGAGTCAAACAAAAGCTTCTTGCCAATTACGGTTGAAGACAGCTGCTGGCGCTGTCTCCTCTACTACTCTAACATTCAAAATATGCTCACAGGCTGTCTGTCCCCACTTGCCACTATCAAGCTGGTCCCCCAAAATGCTCAGATTACTTTTTAGAAAATGTTTTTTATTTTGTGTTTGGTATTATTTTGTTTGCGCTTAGATTTTTGTTATGAATATCTAATTTTAAACATTCTGTGGATAAAGAATTTGTCCTATGCTAAAAACTCAATCATGAACAACTTGTAACTGTGTATCTCAAGTGATTCAATTAGAGAATTTATTTCTAAAAATTTGAGGTAGAGGGGCCGGGAGTCGGTGGCGCTGGAAGGTAAGGTAAGCCTTACCTGCGCTAGCCTAGGAGACGGACCGCGGTTCGATCCCCCGGCGTCCCATATGGTCCCCCAAGCCAGGAGCGACCTTCTGAGCGCATAGCCAGGAGTAACCCCTGAGTGTCACCGGGTGTGGCCCAAAAACCAAAAACCAAAAAAAAAAAAAAAAAAATTTGAGTAGAAAAAATGTTGGACTAGAAGTGGCATAGGGCAGAAGTGAAGGATCATGGGCACTTACGTGACTATATGGCAGGGATGTGCAATCATTTATACATTAATACCATAAAATTGAACTCTATTGTAATTCTATTGCCTAAATTATGATAAAATTTTAATTCTTGGTGACTAAAAGTTTCTGTTAAATGAATGCAGTTAGAGTTAGAGAAGGACCACTATCACAATGATAGTTGGAAATGATCATTCTGGATATGCCGCCACCATGGTGCGCGATGAATGTGCTGGCCGATGCCCTCAAGAGCATCAACAATGCCGAGAAGCGAGGCAAGCACCAGTGCTCATCAGGCCGTGCTCCAAGGTCATCGTGAGGGTTCCTGACGGTGATGATGAAGCACGGTTACATTGGTGAATTTGAAATCATCGACCATCACAGAGCTGGGAAAATTGTCGTGAACCTAACAGGCAGGCTGAACAAGTGTGGTGTGATCAGCCCCAGATTTGACGTGCAGCTCAAAGATCTAGAGAAGAGTCAGAACAATCTACCTCCGTCCCGTCAGTTCGGTTTCATTGTACTGACAACCTCATCTGGGCATCATGGACCATGAAGAAGCGAGACGAAAACACACAGGAGGGATAATCCTGGGATTCTTTTTCTAGGGATGTATTCCTGAGTCAATAAAAAGCCTCTATGGAAAAAAAAAAAAGAAAAAAGAACTGGGTGCTGAAGAAGACAAAAGTGATATGCGTTGTGCCCTTCCAGTAACAACATTGCAAACCATAGTATTTAAAAGGAAAAAAAGGAAGAGAGGAGGAGACAGAAGAGAGAGAGAGAGAGAGTAGAGAAGAGAGAGTTGGAGAGATGAGAGGAGAGAGAGCGAAGTCCTTCCATAGAGGTGAGAAGGGTAGGAGGGAAACTGGGAACATTGGTGGCAGAAAATGTGTGCTGAGCGACAACATAGTATAGACTGAAAATCATCTGAACACTTTTGTAATTGTGTCTCATGGTATTTCAATTTTATAAATTGATTAAAAATAAATAAATTTGGGGGACCAGAGTGGTGGCACTAGTTGGTAAGGCGTCTGCCTTGCAAGTGCTAGCCTAGGACAGACTGCGGTTTGATCCCTGTGTCCTATATGGTTCCCCTAAGCCAGGAGTGATTTCTGAGAGCATAGCCAGGATTAAACCCCTCCTGAGCGTCAACGGGTGTGGCCCAAAAAACAAAAATAATGAAAAAAAAGAAAAGAGAAAAATAAATAAAATTTAATTCTTTTGAGAAAAAAAAAAGAATTTGTCCTACAGAAAAATATACTTTCTCTGTTTGGGAAAATTTATCTATTTGTTTAATAGAGTTCATTTGATAAGTGTGCTACAACTAGGTGAAAAGAAGCAGACTCTAGGGTGTATTTAAATTGTAAGCAAGTAAATAAATGCATTTGTTGTATTTATTTTGTTTTTTTATATGTTTTTGTTTGTTTGGGGGTCCTATTCCATGTTGTTCAGGAATAAACTTGGTTCTGAATTCAGGAATTACTTGGGCCAGCTATATTGTATGCAAGGCAAGCGAGCGCATTATTCACTGTGCTATCTCCTCTGGCCCCAAGTATGTGTTTAATTCTGATAGTTAATTTTTACTGCTTTTGGGAGCTGATCTACATAGGGAGAAAGAAATGCATGTGCGCACCCTCTGCATTTCCTGTTTTCTTAGAGACCACCGCACTCTAGCTGTCATCACCCTCCTTACCTATTTATTGGTCCAAAACTATGATCTGCTTCCTTGCCTATCTGAGCTTTGGGTGAGCAGCATCTCTGGGGACTTATAGAAGCTGTTTGGTGACTGCATCTGTGATTCTGCCAGCCACACCAGAGCAGCTTAAAAACAGCTCCTCCTCTCCACCACGGAACCCCCCCAGGGAGATGAAAACTCACTTTTTGTCTTGTATCTAATCCACCATGTCTCTGTCAGGCTCAGAGCCCTTTGAAAAATGTTTTATTTAATTTTTCATTCGGGAGACTGAGTGACTCCCATAACCAGCGGTGCTGTGGAGGGGAATCTCAGGGGACCAATGAGATTTTCTGGCACGTGCCCTAATCTCTAGACGTACCAGCTGGTCCTAATACCTACTAACGTGGTCCTACAAGCTTCCTGTTATTCTTCTTCCACACTTCAGATGGGAGAAATGTGTCCGCTCCTTGAAGAAAAGTAGGACTAACTTAGTATCGGTTGTTCTGTTTTCTGAGCCCCACTGCTGCTCTCTCTTTGTTTCCCAAAACAGCTGGCTCCTTGCTAGAATCTTCAGAGCTGACTGCCCACATGCCTGGGTTGCCAGCCATCTGCCCAAATGGACTCCAGAATTTCTATCTTTGCCTGGGGCATGTCTGCTCTACCCTTGCCTTGTGTCAAGGGGAGCCTGGCTTTCTTCCTGGGGAGAGCTGGGAAGATTCCTGGCAGCCAAGACCAATTGGGTGATTTTCTATTTGCTACCACTGCCCTCTTTCCCCTTGTCCTCAAATTTCCCTCTAATCTAGCGTTCTGAAGAAAGTACAAAGGGGAACTCAAACAAAGCCAGAGGCACAGAAGCCCTTGCCCGTTTATGGTCTCTTGCTAGGAAATCGCCACAAACCCAGACACAAGCTTCAGTGCACATGTAGAGCTAAGAAGCTAGAATAATAGCACTCATTCTTTGCTGAGGACAGAGTTCAAGAGAAGCACAGCTGGCAGCAAGGAGATCATTATATGGTTTCTGTCCAGCAAGTCAAACCATTCAAAATCGAGGACTACCAACCAATATGAAATCTGCATTCTCATTCTTTCCCACACAGACTCACACAAAGGGGTGCTCCATTTTCAGATTCCTAGTATAACTGTGGTACATTTTCAAGACTAAACATATATTTAGAAACCTGAAAACAAAAAAACAAAACAAAACAAAAAAAACAACCTCACTCCAAACAGAATCAGTAGAATATAAAACCTGTATGTTTAAGTTAGACACTTCTAACAAAGTGAAAAGGAATATACTCAAAATCCTGATAAACTTTTCTATAAAGTAACCTGAACCCTTGGAGAGATGTGTGGAGCATTGTGGGAAGGAGAAAAAAAGCACCTGGGAGAGCATTCATCCAGTCACAGGAGAAGTGAAGATAAAGCCTGAAGTGGACTTCCCCTGGGACTCACCAATAACTTTTATTGGGATTCTCTTTTATGCCTTCTAACAATAAAGAACAGGATCGACTGCAGGGGGAAAAAAAGGACAGTGACTTTTCACTTGGACTCTGTTACAGGTGGGGAGTTGGGAAGAAAAGAGGGAAGGACATGGAAAGCTTATGGAGAGTGAGGGCCCTCAGCAGCACTTAAAGCCAGTGGATTCCTTGGCACCCCAATGTAGCAACTAAACATCCTTCTTCACATATGAAATCCTTCATCTCCAAAGGAGACAAAGGATTCTATCTTTTTAGTATTCTGGGTCTTTCACAATTCTCTGGCCAGGGACAGGGAATACTTACCTTGCCATCAGGTTTTCCAGGTTCAATCCCTGACAATTTTTCTGGTGCCTGAGCCCCAACCAAAAGTATTCCCCGAGCATAGAGGACAGGAGTAGCTCCTGAGCTTCACTGGATATGGCCCTCCCTCTACTTCTTCCCAAATTATCTGACCAAAGAGAGATTCCAACTGTCTCCTGAGAAAATGAGAGAAGGAAAGCCATACTGACCCTAATCTGACACCCTCAGGAAGAGGGAGAATGGGCCTTAATTGGCTTGCAATTTCTGCTCTTTAAGTTGGGTGTCCTGTGTTCTCAATTCTAGTTGAATATCCTATTTTAAAATTAAATCAAGTGGGGCTAGGTAATCACAATGACTTCAACCTTTGGACACTCAGCCTGAGTATATCTCAGCAGTCTCCTGGATATTCAAAGGGATATTAAGGAAGTGCTTCATTTCCAATGCCAACAAGTGCCCACATATGATTTTGTTAAACAAGATTAGATGCTTTTTCTAGCAATGAGTTTGTTTATGTGACTTCAGTTTGGTCTCTGTCACCTAGTTTGTTGAGTGATCCTTCTCTGGACCTGTTTTTGAGTAGTAGAAAGGAAGTATGAGGGAGATTCAGGAAGAACAAAAAGAGGATTAAAGCAGTTTGCAACCATCTGGGTTTTATTTTAGTTTGTTTTGTTTTTGTTTTTCTGGATCATACCTAGCTGTGCTTAGGTTGACTCCTGGCTCTATGTTCAGGGATATCCTTGGCAGTGTTGGGTGCCCATATGCAGTATAGAGGGGGATTGAATCAGAGTTGGTTGTGTGCAAAGCAAGTATCTTAACCTTTGTACATCTTTCTGGCCTTTGTTTTCCTACCATCTGAACCTCTATCACTAAGCAGTTAAGAGAAACATAGTCCCTGGGAAACTATAGAGAGATGGAGAATCTGGGTTACAAGAGAAAGGAGCCCAAACCAAAAGAAATAAAGAGACAAAGAAATTGGCTGCTATCAGAGAAAAACACAAAGGCAGATGTCATTAGGTCTCTGTCTGTCTGTCTGTCTGTCTGTCTGTCTGTCTGTCTGTCTGTCTGTCTCTCTCTCTCTCTCTCTCTGCTGTCCCTCACTATCTCCTTCAGAGATACCTTCTTTCATACCTCAGGCCTAGAACTGTTGGTCATGATTCTCCTGAAAGCATTATTTTTGTTTTGATACTGTACCTATTGTTACTCAGGGCCTACTCATAGATCTGCACTCCTTTTGGGGCTCAGGGGACATATGGGGGTGCCCAGAGATTAAACCCAGGTTGGCTGTGTGCAAGGCAAAAACCCTTACCTGCTGTAGTATCCCTCTCTCTCCTTACATTCTTAAAACAAGAAGGGGTCAGGCTTTCTCTGGAGAGAAGCTATATTGACCTTTTGGCCACAATGGGCCTTAGTGAGGGAAATGGGGGATAATGGTGGCAGGAAAGTTGCACTAGAGGAAGGTGTGTGTGTGCATTTTATGACTGAAGTTCAATTACAAATACATTTTTAACAGTGGTGCTTAAATAAATTATAAAAGAAAAAAGTATTAGGAATAAGAAATAAAAAACATGTTTGTAACTTTGTTGCTTAAATAAATTAGTAAAAAAATAAAGAAAATAGAAAAGAAGAAAAGAAAAAAGATTAGGAATAAGAAAAAAATATATTGATCTTCTAAATAGAACAATTCCTTCTTCTGAAACACTGGCCAAGGAGCTGCCAATTTTTTTTTTTTTGGGGGGGCCACACCCGGCGGTGCTCAGGGGTTACTCCTGGCTATTTGCTCAGAAATAGCTCCTGGTAGGCACGGGGACCATATGGGACACCGGGATTCAAACTAACCACCTTTGGTCCTGGATCGGCTGCTTGCAAGGCAAACACCGCTGTGCTATCTCTCCGAGCTGCCAATTTTGGCATGAGGGAATAATCATGCCAGAAGTGGGACAAGTTTGTGGCTCATGGATAGAGCACATACCTTGTCTGACACCACTAGCTATGGCCTTTATAGCCCCTAAGCAGCCCTCCAGACCTGCATATCACTGGAATTGAACCTCCCTAAATGCTAGAAGTGCTCTCCAATAAATGGAACACAAAAAAACTATGTCCCCTCCTCCAGCCTTCTTACATGTATCATTTATTGCTGACGCCAGGCCTTGGGGCACATTAAATGGCTGAACCTCCATCTCTGCCTCCTGAAACAGAGACTGAGAAGAACAGGGAACTCCTTGGCAACCCCACCAGGCCTATCAGGTACTGGTGGCTTTGGAGGAGTCCCCCAGGGCAACCATCACCAGGCCCTTTTAGCAAATTGGATGATGTGCAAAGACTGACAGCTGGGGCCCTGGCCCCAAGGGGAAAGTAATTGCTCTCAAGGGGAAAGATTTCACTCTCCCCAGAAGCAACTAGTCTCCATGCCTCAGTGGCTCAGCACCCTAAACCTCAGGGATTGAAGTCCACACTAATCTCTGGATCTCAGCCTAGAGGTCCTCCTGTTACCCACTCTATCAGTCCCCCACATGCTTCTGGGATTTGAGTCTCTAAGTCTAGGGTCCCCGTGTCCCTAGCAGCCCTACCAAATCAGAAACCTGTAAGACTAGACAAGAGGTATAAGGTCCTGTGGTTGACTCATGATTAGCAAGTACTGTTTCCCACAGGACGTCCATCAGAGCATGGGCTTGGCAGCATTTTCAGGAAAGAGCAGAAAGGCCAGAGCCCCTGCAAACTTAGAGGTTCTGAGAATAAATCAGGTGGGATTGTTTTGTGAGGAGTCCAGGGTCTTTGAGCCTGAGCTAAACTAGCAAGGCTATAGGTTCTGGACCCTGACAAGAGCTCCAGTGAGTCCCTGACAAAGCCTCTTCTGCCTTTGGAGTTGACAATGAACAGAGACACACTTTTCAGTCAGAGATGAATGGCTCAGGCCAGTGTCTGTGGATGATGAAGGCTAAAGGGGAAACACCATAAGCTGTGTACTCAGGTGTTGAAGGTAAAAGACATACCAAAATAAACTTTCTTTCTCTCTTTTTTGTTTTCTGGGACAAACCCAGCTCACGACTTGCTCAGGGATCAGTTCTAGTGGTGCTTGGGATATCATATGGGGTGACAGGGAATGAACCTAGGTTGGTTATTATCGAATTAATCCTCTGGTTCTAAAGCCAAAATACTGGAGAGACACAGGTCTGGAAGGAAATGTCTATCTAGGAAATAATGCACACCCACACCCACACCCACTCCACACACAAGCACACAAATGCAAGGAGGAGAAATAGATTTCAGGAGATCTCACACATTTGCCCTTTGCTTCTAAGAAGCAATAAACTCTGTGGAAGTCTGGAAAAACAAGAGAGCATTTTCCTGAAAGTCTGAGTATATATTCTGAAGGAAGAAACCACACCTGGAGGTGGAACCAGGTAGTCAAAACACCAATTCAAGGTGCTACATTCAAAGATGTTTTCAGCCAATGAGTAACAAGGCATATACTGAGTGTGGTAGGATCAGATCAATCCCACAATCCAATTAATCCACAGGCCATGTGCAAGGTAAGCACTCTACCTGCTGTACCTATCTCTCTGATTCCCAATGCTCTTTTTTTAAGGACAGGGTTATATGATGAAACAAAATTCACAAGATGGCTAGAGAGAGAAAGAAGTCATGCAAAGGAAAACTTCTACAGCAATGACATTTTATTTAATATTATCACCATTGTTAGTAGCATGTGGTGCTGGGGACAGTGTTTCAGGGATGCAAGCTAAGTACTCCTCATTGTGCTCCATCCCTAATCCCTTATTTCCTAATCAAGTGGTAGACCATTGGCCTGTCATTTAATTATTCATTAAGGATGAGCAGGCAAGTGTATTCACACACATACCTAGTGAATATAATTTCTAAAAGAAATTATATGAAGTGGTGGGTTCTGCGCTTAGTGAATTCACAGTCTCAGTGGAATAGAGATGTATCACAAATAAAATATTACTGAATGAATTTATAAGAAATACCAAGAGATCATTTACTGAAGTGACCTCTGTAAATAATGTTGCTTCACAATATCTCAGACTCCAGATACATCCAGATATAGACAGACATAAAAGATAACAAACCATACACATGCAAACATTTCGAATGGGTTTGTTGTGAGACGCCATTGATATGTAATGCACGCACAGACGTCTGACAAACTGAGAAACGCTGTAAAAAGTGTGAGATCATATGATCACTTTGGGCATCTTGGAGACTGTCTATTTCTTCTGTGAAACTGCCACCCCACACAGTTTGGTGCTCAAGTGACAGTCTGAAAGAAGCGGTTGTAAGTGTCTATAAATTATTCCCAATGAAACATATTTTGTGTCTAGCACAGTGAGGGATAGAAATAAAGGAGTCTCAGCTACCCCCAAATAGCTTGACGTGGTCAGAACAGGAACTTGGAGTTTACTGGACCTGGAGGAAGACTGGATTAGGGGGATGCGAAAGAGTGTACATTGCGGGGGGGGGGGGGCTGGTCAGTGCTAACAGGAGACACTGCTGCTTCATTGGCCCAAGAGGCTTTTTCAGCTGAATCAGCAGACACCTGGTGTTGCCAAATTAGTTCTTTGGCTCAAATGGCTCCTCTTCAGACTTCATCCTAAACACAGCCACATCCCTCCTAAGCCTTTCATTGTTTCTGTGTCAGAAAGCTCATGGACATCACCAGCATAAGGGCTCCATAGATACCATACCCCAGAGAAACACCACACTTTACAGACACCCACATATTGCTCAGACAGCCCACACCCCATAGATGCCCCACAGACATCTCCACACCCCCACTGACACCCTACAGATACCCCACACTCTACATATATCCTTCCACTCACAGACTCTCCACATTCCAGACATTCCCCTCATCCCATAGATAACCCACAACCCACAGGTAAACCACAGACATATTCACACCCCAGACAGCCCAACAGACACCCCGCACTCCACACACATCCTCACATCCCACAGATACCTCCATACCCCAAGACATCCCACACCTCACTGATATCCCCATATCCTACAGATGCTCCACATTCCATACACATCTCCACACTGCACAGACATCACCAAACTCCATTGACACCCCTAAAGACACCCTACACTTCACAGACATTTCCTCATCCTAGAGACATCCTCTCACCCCACAGACAGTCCCATGGCCTAGCAGTGGTCCTCAAACTATGGCCCGAGGGCCACATATTGTATTTGTATCTGTTTTGTTTCTTCATTGCAAAATAAGATATATGCAGTGTGCCTAAGAATTCGTTCATAAGTTTTGTTTTTACTATAGTCAGACCCTCCAATGGTCTGAGGGACAGTGAACTGGCCCCCTGTTTAAAAAGTTTGAGGACCCCTTTGCTGCCATCTGACTCAAGGGATTCTGCCTGCAGCACTTGATGCTGGTCCTTGGGAATAAAGTGGGGATTTATTAGGAAGATGCAGAGGCCTCAGTTCAAGGACCCTGCAGACAAACTGACTCAGGAGTCCAGGCTTTTCAGAGGCTCCCCTGAAATGCACTACATGCTGGAGATGGGTTGAAATCAGGGAACATGTTGGTAGATCAGAGTCCCGGCTCAACAGGCAACACAGTGGAATAGAGTCATTTGAGGCAAATTTAGCAAAGGTATTGTTTTCAAAGATAGAGGGAGAGGAGGAACCAATGGGGAGCGTTCAGAACCCCAAGGCACAAGTGGTCACAGGTGCTGCTGCCAGTCTGGCCCCAAAGGAGGTTGAGCAGGAGGGAGGAGGGGATAGGGAGAGAAGAAGGGAGAAAGACAGGAGAAGGGGATGGGCAAGGAGATGGGAGGAGGTGAATAAAGGAGGGAAGAAAGGAAAGAGGGGTTGGGAGGAGAAAGAGGAAATGAGAGAAGAAGAGGTGAAAGGAGGAGGGGTGAGAAAAGGAGGGGTGAGGAGAAATGAGGGAGAAGAGGGAAAGAAGCTAAGAGGAGAAGGGTGAGATGTAAGAGGAGGAGGGAGGAGGGGAGGAAGAGTAAGAGAAAAAAGGGTGAGGGGAGGAAGGAGAAGGGGTTACAGGAAGAGGGTTGAGAGGATGAGGAAGATTGAGAGGGAATGAGGGGACGAGAGTAAGGGGAGAAGGGAAGGGGCAAAGGAAGGGGTGAGAGGAAAAAGGATGTAAGAAGGAGGGGCAATGGGTGGAGGGGAAAGGGAAGAGCTACTGTGCTGGAGATAGTTTTGTGAAGGGGTCATCAGAAAGCAGATGTGCCATCCAGTGAAGAAAAGTAGCCCAATATCAAATCTATGGATAAAGAGGGAATGGGGTAAATACCCCCACCTCTCATCTCCTTCCTTCTAATCTCTGTTGACCACACCTGGCTGAGAGCCAAAGAGCAAGAACAGTCAGTACAGTGAATGGATGATGGATCAGGCGGCAGAGCTCAAAGCCAGGTGGGTTTGGAGAAGCCCCTCATCCACACCAGTCTCACTGTGAAGTCGGAGTGTGGGCATTTTAGGGGCTGGACTTTAATCAAGATGAGTAAGTCCAAAGGATCCCAGAAGTGGCCAAAGGCAATTCAGCAGTTGGGGTTGGATAGATCTTTAGACTCCAGGAGGCCTGAGAGGCCAAGACATGCCCTTGCTAGCTGCATGTTTCAACCAAGACCAAGTGACATCTTCACAGAAAAGAGCTTTGGCATGCAAGACTCTAATTTATTTAGCAACTTCACTTGTAGCAGCAAGTTGAAATTTTCTCTCAATTGCTTTCAAGGACACTTAGAAGTGATTCTGAAACAGACTCTATTATGAACTTTATGAAGCATCGGCGAGTGACTAATGACAAGGTTATACAATAGATAATTCAGAAAGCCTCAATCAGCATGAGACTTCACTCTCCTGAAACCCATTTGGTTCTCTATTTCTTCTTTTCTCCTGCTGAACCTTGATTTTTTTCTTTTTTTACTCTGCAGTGTGAGAAAACTGGCAACAAGCTTTAAGATCTCTCCTAGTTCAGTGTGCTAAGATTTTAATAGAAATTATATCATCAGAACAGTGATGCACATTTGTCTTGGCAATAGTTTTAGAGGATACGAAACCAGAAACTCTGGCATTAGAAGTAAAAATAAAGAAGTAGGATGAGAACACAGTGAAAAGCTGCCCAGTGAAGGAAATAGTAAATAAGACAAAACAACAATCAATGGAATAAGAAAAAATATTAGCAAATTGTCTATCTGATAAGGGAATAATATCCAAAATGTTTAAGAACTCATACAACTCAATAATAAAAGATTGATGACAAATGAATAATCCAGTTTTAAAAGTGGGCAAAGGAACAAAACAGTTGCATTTCCAAAGGAGACATATAAGTGACCAGCACGTACCTGAGAAGGTGCTCACTAATTCCACTCATCAGGTAAATGGCCAATTAACACTGCAGTAGCTTAATCTGCATGACTGTTTGGATGGGTGACAAGAAATGACCTGTCCTGGGTTGGTGAGATAGCATAGGGATTGAGAGACTTGTCCTATAAATAGCTGACCCCACTTCAATCCCTGGCACCAATATCCCCAAAGCATCATCAGGAGTAATCTCTAAGTATGGCCAGAAATAAACCCTGATCATAGTCAACTGTAATACCTAAGCCAATATATAAAGCCAGTGTTGGATAGAATGTGAAGCAAGGGAAACCCTTGTAAACTGAGGGTACAGCTTTTATGAAAGACAGTCTGGAGGATATTCATAATATTAAGAATGGAACTACCACATGACCCCCAAGTTTTAATTCTGGAGATAATATACAAAGGTAATGAAATCAGAATCTCAACAGAAATTTATGTTTCATGTTCACTGCTGGATTATTTAGAAGAAACAAGATCTGGAGAAAAACGAAAATGTCCGTAGATAGGCAAATGGACAATGAAGTAAAATATACCCCATGGGATATTCAATCTTTTTTTTTTTTTACATCTTAGTTTTTATTGGTATGATTTATGCAGTCAATGAAAATTTTTATGTATTATTTTTTTTCTTAACACCACCCATCACCAGTGCAACATTCCCATCACCAATGTCCCAAGTCTCCCTCCTCCCCACCCGACCCCCGCCTGTACTCTAAACAGGTTCTCAATTTCCCTCATACATTCTCATTATTAGGACAGTTCAAAATGTAGTTATTTATCCAACTAAACTCATCACTCTTTGTGATGAGCTTCCTGAGGTGAGCTGGAACTTCCAGCTCTTTTCTCTTTTGTGTCTGAAAGTTATTATTGCAAGAATGTCTTTCATTTTTCTTAAAAACCCATAAATGTGTGAGACCATTCTGCGTTTTTCTCTCTCTCTCTGACTTATTTCACTCAGCATAATAGATTCCGTGTACATCCATGTATAGGAAAATTTCATGACTTCATCTCTCCTGACAGCTGCATAATATTCCATTGTGTATATGTACCACAGTTTCTTTAGCCATTCGTCTGTTGAAGGGCATCTTGGTTGTTCCAGAGTCTTGCTATGGTAAATAGAGCTGCAATGAATATAGGTGTAAGGAAGGGGTTTTTGTATTGTATTTTTGTGTTCCTAGGGTATATTCCTAGGAGTGGTATAGCTGGATCGTATGGGAGCTCGATTTCCAGTTTTTGGAGGAATCTCCATATCGCTTTCCATAAAGGTTGAACTAGACGGCATTCCCACCAGCAGTGGATAAGAGTTCCTTTCTCCCCACATCCCCGCCAACACTGTTTATTCTCATTCTTTGTGATGTGTGCCATTCTCTGTGGTGTGAGGTGGTATCTCATCGTTGTTTTGATTTGCATCTCCCTGATGATTAGTGATGTGGAGCACTTTTTCATGTGTCTTTTGGCCATCTGTATTTCTTCTTTGTCAAAGTGTCTGTTCATTTCTACTCCCCATTTTTTGATGGGATTAGATGTTTTTTTCTTGTAAAGTTCTGTCAGTGCCTTGTATATTTTGGAGATTAGCCCCTTATCTGATGGGTATTGGGTGAATAGTTTCTCCCACTCAGTGGGTGGCTCTTGTATCTTGGGCACTATTTCCTTTGAGGTGCAGAAGCTTCTCAGCTTAAATAAGCTTGAATACTCAGAGAATGTTCCCCAGACATACAATCACCTAATTTTTGATAAAGGAGCAAAAAATCCTAAATGGAACAAAGAAAGCCTCTTCAACAAGTGGTGTTGGCACAACTGGGTAGCCACTTGCAAAAAATTGAACTTAGACCCCCAGCTAACATCATGTACGAAGGTAAAATCCAAATGGATTAAAGACCTCGATATCAGCCCCAAAACCATAAGATATATAGAACAATACGTAGGTAAAACACTCCAGGACATTGAGGCTAAAGGCATCTTCAAGGAAGAAACTGCACTCTCCAAGCAAGTGAAAGCAGAAATTAACAGATGGGAATATATTAAGCTGAGAAGCTTCTGCACCTCAAAGGATATTCAATCTTTTAAAAGGAGATCCTGCCTTTGTTTGTTTGTTTGTTTGTGGACTGTATCCAACAGTGAGGAGGGATTACTTTCAGCTCTGGGAGTTACTTCCTGTGATGCTTAGGGGACAATGTAGTACAAAGAATCAAACCTAGGTTACCTGCAAGACAAACATACCCTCAGTCCATTGAGCTAACTCTTGTCCTCAGATCCTGCCATTTGCAACACCATGGATGAACCTGGATGATATTATGTGAAGTATAATAAACTAGTCATGATCCCACAGATATGCAGAAATGAGAATAGTCAAACTTACAGAAACAGAGAGTAGAATGGCAGTCACAGGGAAAAAGAGGTGAGATCAGTAGAGTGCTGTGAGACAAATAGCACAGTGCTTAAATTCTGTAGGATGAAGCAAATCTATAGTGTGACAGCCATGGTAATAATACCATGCTGTACACTGGGAACACACTAAGCATCAACATCAAGGGATTATCTTCCAATGCTCAGGCACACAGGCATGCAAACTCACATGATCAGGACTGGCACTGTCCATCAATATGTAGTGAGGATTTTACTATCCATTGTATAGTTACACACATGCTGTTCACCTTAGGCAAGTCTAATTATTCCTAAAAGAAAGACCAGTTGTGCTCCTTTGGCAAACTTAACAGTCACTCTGGGACTCCATTTTCACCAGTTTCTTTTGTTTGTTTGTTTTTGTTTTTGTTTTTGGGCCACACCCGGCAGTGCTCAGGGGTTACTCCTGGCTGTCTGCTCAGAAATAGCTCCTGGCAGGCCCGGGGGACCATATGGGACACCGGGATTCGAACCAACCACCTTTGGTCCTGGATCGGCTGCTTGCAAGGCAAATGTCGCTGTGCTATCCCACCGGGCCCTTTTTTCACCAGTTTCAAAACTGTTCCTTTAATACTCCCAAAGAGTTTCTATGAAGCTAACATCACCTTGATACCAAAACCAGACAGAGATGCTACATAAAAGAAAACTATAGACCAATATCCCTGATGAACACAGATGCAAAGATCCTCAACA
Organism: Suncus etruscus; assembly: GCF_024139225.1. Taxonomy (NCBI): domain Eukaryota; kingdom Metazoa; phylum Chordata; class Mammalia; order Eulipotyphla; family Soricidae; genus Suncus; species Suncus etruscus. Next base: position 71,306,759 of record NC_064848.1, on the reverse strand, counting down.
AAATTCTGACAAATAGGATCCAATGCCTCATCAAGAAGGTCATACACCATTAACGAAGTAGGATTCATTCCAAGAATGCAAGGATGATTCAACATATGCAAATCAATCAACATAATACACCATATCAACAAAAAGAAAAAAAATCATATGATCATATCAATAGATGCAGAGAAAGCATTTGATAAGGTCCAACACCCATTATTGTTAAAAAAAACTTTCATCAAGATGAGAATGGAAGGAACTTTTTTCAATATAGTTAAGGCCATCTATCACAATCCAATAGCAAATATTATTGTCAATGGAGATCAACTAAAAGTCTTTCCTCGAAAATCCATTACTCCTATTCAACATAGTGTTAGAAGTTCTTGCCATAGTGATTAGGCAAGAAAAAGATATCAAGGGCATCTGGATAGGAAAGGAAGAAGTCAAGCTCTCACTGTTTGCAGATGACATGATACTATATTTAGAAAACCCAAAAGACTACCAAAAAGCTTGTAGAAACAATAGATTCATATAGCAAATTGGCAGGCAACAAAATTAACACACAAAAATCAATGGCTTTCTTATACACCAATAATGATAGAGAAGAAATGAACATCAAAAAAGCAATCCCATTCACATTAGTGCTCCACAAACTCAAATATCTTGGAGTCAACTTAACTAAAGATGTGAAGGACTTATTCAAAGAAAACTACAAAACCTTGCTTCAAGAAATGAAAGAGTACACATAGAAATGGAGACACATACCCTGCTCATGGATTGGCAGAATTAACATTAACATTATCATTAAAATGGTAATAATCCTCAAGGCAGTGTACAGATTTAATGCAATCCCTCTATGGATACCCAAAGAAGTGGATCAAAGAAGTAGGTCAAATGCTCCTGAAATTTATCTGGAACAATAAACACCTGCGAATAGCTAAAGAAATCCTTGGGAAAAGGAATATGGGAGGCATGACTTTCCCCAACTTTAAACTGTATTACAAAGCTATTAATCATTAAAACAACATGGTATTAGAATAAAGACAGACCCATAGATCAGTGGAATAGACTAGAGTATTCAGAGCATGCTCCCAGTTATACAATCAATTAATCTTTGACAAAGGGGAAATAAATGCAAAATGGAGCAAGGAAAACCTCTTCAACAAGTGGTATTGGGACAACTGGTCAGTCACTTGCAAAAAAAAAAAAACAAAACCAACGAACTTTGATCTCCATCTAACATCCTGCACAAAGGTCAAATGCAAATGAATTAAAGGCCTTGATATCAGACCTGAAACCATAGGTATATAGAACAACATGTACGTAAAACACTCCATGAAATTGAAAATAAAGGCATATTCAAGGAAGAAACAGCACTCTCCAAACAAGTCTAAGCAGAGGCACATATATGGGACTATATTAAGCTGAGAAGCTTCTGCACCTCAAAGGAAATAATGCCTAGGATAACAAAAGCCATCCACAGAATGGGAGAAGCTATTCACCCAACACCCATTATATGAGGGGCTAATATCTAAGATATACAAGGTGCTTACAGAACTTAACAAGAAAAAATAATCTAACCCCATCAAAAACTAAGGAAAAGAAATAAATAATTTCTCAAAGAAGAAATACAATTGTCCAAAAGGCACATGAAAAAATGTTCCACATCACTAATCATCAGGGAGATGCAAATCAAAACAACAATGAGGTACCACCTCACACCACAGAGACTGGCACACATCACAAAGAACAAGAACAATCAGTGCTGGCAGGAATGTGGGGAGAAAGGTACTCTTATTAACTGCTGGTGGGAATGCTGTTTAGTCCAACCCTATGGAAAACAATATGAAGATTCCTCAAAAAACTGGAAATTGAACTTGTATTTGATCCAGCTATACCACTCCTAGGAATATACCTTAGGAACTCAAAAATACATTTCAAAAGTTTCTTCCTCACACCTATATTCATTGTAGTGCTATTTACAGTAGCCAGACTCTGGAAACAACCAAGATGCCCTTCAACAGATGAATGGCTAAAAAAACTGTGGTACATATACACAATAGAATATTATGCAGTGGTTAGGAGAGATGAAGTCATGAAATTTTCCTATAATGGATGTACATGGAATCTATTATGCTGAGTGAAATAAGTCAGAGGGAAAGAGAGACACAGAATAGTCTCAATCATCTATGGGTTTTAAGAAAATTAAAAGATATTGAAATAATTCCCAGAGATGAGGGTCAGAAGGAGTGGATCAAGGTATGAAGCTCACCACAAAGAGTGGTGAGTGCAGTTAGAGAAATAACTACGCAGAGAACTATCAAAACAATGTCAATAAGTGAGGGATATAGAAAGCATGTCTCAAATACAGGTGGGGGGTGGGATGGGGAGGGAGGAGATGGGGGCATTGGTGATGGAAAGGTTGCACTGGTGAAGGGAGGTGTTTCTTTTATGACTGAAGCTCAACTACAATCATATTTTTAATCACGATGTTTAAATAAAGATATTATTATTATTTTAAAAAAAAACCTGTTTCTTTAAAATTGCTCTTTAAAATGGTTCCATTCCTCTGATGTGGCCAAGAAGCCAAAGAAAACCATTGCCTTCCAGTGGAGTCATGCCCATGAAAACAAACCAAACATCCCGTTCCTTTAAAGAACTCAGTCTACTGCACTTCCTCTTTATTTGGCCTCAGAGAACTGGACATCTCGAGTAGGGAGGTGGCCATACCACATTGAGTCATCACCCCCTGACACTACTTCTGCTTCCTGCTCAAGAACCACAGGGAAGGTGGGGGCCTGGGGAGGGCCCTTCTCATCACTTCTTCCTTCCTGGCTGATCCTCCGAGGAAGAGCTTGCACTCACTTCCTCAGGGCAGTTCCGGTCCTTTTATAAAGTTTGCTTTTAGTATAAGGTAGAAACAAAAGCCAGAGGCTAGAGAGATGATAGCTCAATATGGTGACCCTACATTTAAAAGGTCTGGGTTTGATCCCTGGCACCAGCCTTGAACGCAGAGCCAGGGGTAGCCTCAGAGTGCTGCTGTGTGTGATCCAGAAACCATAAAAGAAGAGTAACAGAAAATAAAATGGGTGTGCACTTGGTGGGAGGGAGATAGCTGGAGAGATAGTCCGCAGGTAGGGTATTTTTTTTTGCACAGGACTGACCAGATTCTGTCCTCCACATTCCATATGGCCTTTAGAATACTGCCAGGAATAATTCCTGAGTGCAGAATCAGGCCAAAGCCCTGAGCACCACTGAGTGTGACCAAAACCAAACCAAAACAAACAAAACAAAACAAAACAAAACCCAACTGTTGCACATACCGTACCCTCTTCTTTTTCTCCTTGACATGAAGTCTGATCCTCTGTAAGAAAGAGTATCTGTCCCTTGGCTTGTCCAGCTCCTCTTCTCTTCCAAAGATCTGCTCTAGTCAGACTGTGGGACTTGGGTAGGTGGGGGGCTGCCAATCACTAGTTGCTGATATCTGGTCCTAAACATGATGCTGCATCCTAGGCCTGACAAGTCTCTGGCTCTCTGTCCCCAAGCTTGAGATGGAATGAGAAAACTGATCAAATTGAGCCTTCAGCTGGGACCTGGGATCAGTTCTGCAGGTCAAGGAGAGAGAAGCCTGCTCCATACTGTGCCTAACTGAATTATGAAGCAGGAGGTTGGAGGCGCTGGGGTTTTCCTACCACATCTTTGCCAGGAGAAAGCCAGCCCAACTGCAGAAAAATGATGCCAGACCACTGAGAAAAGTGAAGATGAGTGATGGCAAGCAAAGATAAACACAGGAGAGACAAGGACATGACTTGTATATCTGGACATGGTGATCCCAATGCCCGGCCCATCTTGTAGTTTTCTTTCTGGTGGTGGTTGTGGGGAGCTTTAAAGCCTTATTCAGGGATTGAGGGTACCACTTCTGGCAAAACTCAGTCAATTTGGCTGGATAGTACAGTGCAAAGGCTGGGGCCACCAGCTGAGAACTAAAGATAGAAGTCAAGGTTATCTTATCTCCCCAAAACAAGCCCTACACATTAAAAAAAAAAGATTAGTATTAATGACACCATTCTGTTGTATCATTTGAATAATTTTCAGATGCCATGCCTACTCTTGGCTCTGTGCTCAGGAATCACTCATAGCAGTGCTCAGGGATTAGATGCAATGATGGAAATTCAACCATTCAGTTGCCTTTCAGTTGCCTGAAAGACAATGACCTACCTCCTGTACTAGCTATAGAACCAAACCAAAATACTTAAAGAAACTTACATGCTGTCTAACATATATAGATAAATGGGGAATTATGGATTTTCTATCTTTTTATGTCTAACGCATGTGCCAATAAGTGTTACTATTAAAAGTGTCACTGCTGTGTGATGTGCATACAAGCACACACACAGAGGAAAACATTACTCAGACATGACTATAAATCATCCTGACTTTATTTCCTATTAGATTTCTAGTGCATTATAATTTTCTCTGCTGCATGAGACCTTAATTCTCATTTGGTTATTTACCACGAAGTTAATTTCTCAGAAAGAACTGGGATGCTATACTTTTGGTGTATTTTTGTTTGTTTGTTTATTTGTTTTTGGGCCACACCCGGTGGCACTCAGGGGTTACTCCTGGTTCTGTGCTCAGAAATCACTCCTGGCAGACAGGGGAGAACCATATGTGATGCCGGGATTCTAACCAATGTCGGTCCTGGGTCGGCTGCTTGCAAGGCAGACATCCGACCTCTGTACTATCTAGCCCCTTTTGGTGCATTTTTTAAAAGTTTCTCATGTGTCCTTAGGTTGGCTAGTGAGATAGTTTTATGTCATAATTCTTCAGCTTCAGGATTTACAATGTTTATGCTTTGCTCTATTTCTTCTAATTTTTAATGTTTTACATAGAGCACTAAAGCCACTCTGCATCTCTTTCTGTATGAATGTTTATAGGATTTGAACACTAAGTTTGAAATCAGAAAATTTCCCTGATATTGGGTGAATTTGGGGTATGTTTTTGCAACAATTCTGGTCAGGGTTCAGTGACCCACTTTAAGCTGTAGATTTAAAATACTTGCAGCTCAGGAAATATTTCTCCATTATTTTATCACCTGAGATTTTGCCTCTATCCCATTGCCTTTCTTTTCAGGTCACCTGTTGTATAAATATCCAAATATTCTAGCTCCTCTACCTTATTATCTCAGAAAATTCTATTTTGGTCCATATTCTGAGAAGCTCCTATTTACCTGGAAATCCCTGGATCCAGCTTTCCAGTGCATAGTCTGTGCTGTGTCTGAGATGGGGTGCATGCTGTGATGTGTTCTATTCTTGGGGATAACTTGTGCTTCTTGGCATTCCATTTCATGCTTCTCTTGACATTTCATTAAAAAGCAAATGTGAATATTTTAAAGGGAGCTGCCAGTTTCAGGAGTCATTTCTGCTAATAAATGTCACTGGTGGTGAAAGAGCTGCCAGCTGCCTACCTGAGGCTGCTTCCTCCCCTCTGTAGCCACCTCTGGCTCTGTAGTGGATATGTGCTAATATGTAGAGGTCAGCAAATCTCTGTACAGAAGGGTCAGTAGTGAGGGTGGTATGCATAGACTGATCCCCTCTAATGCCCTACAGGTCTTTGCCATCTACACCTGCTGCCATGGAGCTGTGGGCATCAGCATTGGGATAGCCACAGACATTACTGCATTACTGTGGCTTCAAGAGTACCCAATCCTACCAAGCTCCTTTCTTTCACAAAGTTCTCAAGGTTTTTTCTTGTTTGATGTATTTCCATTGTGACAACCGCATTTTAACATTTTCCTCTTTCTCTCTTCTTTGTGTATATATGTCATCATTTCAGTAATATTTGAGGAAGTTGCTATTGCCTCAAATTCTCTTTTTATCAGTAGTTTTTGGGGCTCTCCCAAGTGGTACTCAGAAGATGTGTGGTTCCCACTGGTGATTCACAGTCCATCAGACTGCCAATTCAGTGCAAGAGCTCAAGGATGTGGTGCTGCTTTGGGTCCTGAGTGTCAGGTATAGCCAAACCACTCCAGCAGAGCAGCACCCAGAAATGCGTAGGGCACCCTGTAGTACCAGAAGTGGAGCCTGGGTTGGGTGCATGCCTACCACATAACTGCCTTACTATCTCCTTATCAGGCATTTTCTCCAATTCTTATCTTGAAATGCAATTTGTATGACTTCAAGTTCTGAGGTTCCTGGCATTCAACTCACTCTACCATTTGATTGACAATATCTGCCTCTCTGAATGAGAACTTTCTCCAGAAGTCTGAGTCCCTCTGCCTGGATATGGCAGGTCACATATGTTGACCTGGAAGTCTCAGTAGCTGCAGGAGCATACACTGCTGCTCCCCAAGCCTTCACTGGGAAACTCTCAGATGCCCAGGTTCTGTAGAGGAGAGTGTGTGACCAGGGTCACCCAAAGTGGGGGCCAGCCATACCCTTTGATGTTACCTTTCCTTTCCTGTATCACATCCTTATATGCCTGCTGGTGTGATCTGGGATCACTTCCTATGCAAACTGCTTGCAAATAAATGAATCCTCCTAGGAGGGAGAGCCCAAATGAAAATACAGAGTGTTTTGAGAACTTTCTAGAAAGTTTTCTTTCTGAGCATGAACTGGATAGAGAGGCTGGTGTTAAGAGATTAGCAGAGAGCTGAGCACAGTAGTGAGTGCTACAAAAGGTCAGCAGCTCATTTTGTTTTCAAAGAAGACTGACACATGTAGCAAAGCAAACATGACCCTGTATATTTGCTTCAAATTTGTTTATTGGGTCATGGGCCACCCCCAGTGGTGCTCAGGGATTGATCCTGGCTCTGTGCTCAGGGGGACCATATAAGGTTCAGGGGATTAAACTAGGATCAGTTACATGCAACACATGTGCCCTACTCCCTTGTACTATCTCTAACGCCCTCCAATATTTCCAAATACATCAGTGTCTTTTTAAAAAAATCAAAGAAAAATTTCACAGAAATATCCAGACTGCAGAACTTCCTTTATGGATTTACAAAAACGACTGCTATTATTATTGTTGTTGTTGCTATACTGTTGCCAAGGAGAAATTCAGTCACTATTTGTTGATGAGTGAATGAATCATGATTCCGAAGTTCCTGGCTATCTGGGCTAACTTTCAAAGAGACAAAGACCAAAGGCAAAGGAGCAGGTTTGGAATGGGAGGGGACGCGATGGCAGTTTGGCGGTTCACAAGACACTCTAGTTCTTGCCTGAACTGGGGCGCTTGGCGGGCGTAGGCACTGGCAAGGCAATAACTAGATTCTTTCATAGTCCTTGTGGCACGTGCTCCTGTCAATCAGATGGAATCCAGCCCTGGTGCCAGAGCTGAATCCTGGAGTCCCTCCTGGGGGTGGGGCTGGGTGATGATAGCGGAGTTGTGGGATTATGGGACATGAGCAGAAAGAGGCAAGGCAGACAGTGTTCTGGGGTTGGGACAATGACATTCGCCAACAGGCATCACCACACCAGTGAACACATTACACAACAACCCTGGGGCTTGGAGACCAATGGAGAAATTACACAAGTGGGAAAATATCATCCTAGATGTTTTCCTAGCAAATCTAGAGAAGGGACCCCAAAAGCCTGATTAAAAGCATAATGCAAGCAAAGGAGAGTGAAACTCTTAGATGCTTCCACAGGCACCAATCACAGTGAGCCCAATAATTTATTGTTACTCTGTTTTACATATACAGAATCTGAGCTGCAAAAAGAGCTGAGAGTGTGGAACTATAGTTGGTAACTGGCATATTTCCCCTAACTTGCCCATGATTACATGAAAAAGTAGGTGGCAGAGTCCAAGTTCAAACACAAAGCTTGGTCTCTACCACCTGGAAGACTAGCAAGTAGTAAGCAAAGGGAGAAATTAGCTAGAGGACTTTACAAAGATTTAGGGGAGCTTTGGTGACCCATAACTCAAGGGAAGATCAGGAATTTTGTCAGCTGCTCAAAAGACAGGGATTAAGCACATACCTGCCTCAACTGGCAAGGTCTCTTGAGAGTTGGGAAAAAAGGAATGATATGGAAGATTTGAAATAGTCTATTGCTTTGGAATAGGTGAAACCAATTTGAAAAGAGGCAGCTTCATTTTCCTAACTCCAAATCCAAATATGATCCTGATTGTTTGAAAAATACTCTGGAAATTATTGTGAAATAAACAAATGAATAAACAAGACAAACTGCTACTCGATTCCTAGAATGAATGAGGCTTTCCTGAGATTGGGGCAAGGCATGCACATCAGTCTGGCATGGGGCTCATGCCATACATTAATGACACCAAGCAAGTGGTCTTTGCCAAGTAGAATCTGTGTTCAATGAAAGGTCATGAGTGCCAGGTCCAAGATTTTGATCACTGTCCTGAAGCTGATCAGCCTGTGGGTGACCTTCACGGTCTTCTTAGGTTAGTCAAAGAGGATTCCCCTTTTGGCTCTATCTCATCCTAATTTTACTTGTGCTCATTCTATGAGTCATAATTCATTTTTGTCATCAGAGTCATGGTGATGGAAACCAACGATCACCTATATGACCTCTGAACCTCAGTCCTCTACTCTCTGTCTCTGTCCTCGCTATCTACCTTCTCTCTCCACCCCCAATCACCATAGCCTTGTCCCCAACTATCCACCTTAAGGTTTCCCAGCCTTTCACTGCCTTCATGCCATGAATCATTCCATCCTCACTGTTCTTAAGTCCAGAAGTAGAGGTTCTGGGCTGTCTACTTCCCCCACAGCCTCTCCACAATTTCTTTCCTATTTCAAAGACTGTTAGGATGAACTCACTTTGCCCAAGTTTCTGAACCAGCCCAGACAAATGGGAGAAAATATTCCAGCATGTCACTGGCCTATTAGTTCTGTTTTTCCTGCAGATGAAGCCAAGTTTCAGACTCAGAGTCGAGAAACAGGGGACAGGTCACCTTGCCTAGAGATTCTCTTTTTTTCTTTTTGAAAATATCTTAGGTTCTGGCATGAGACCGACCAAATCAAAAACCAACCTGACCTGGAGCAAGTGACTTCAGTCTCATTTGTCAAGTGGAGATAAAAATACCAACCTTGCAGAGCAATGAGGACAAGCCAATGAGGCATGTAATTCAGCTAATGTTTAATAGTTGGACACAGATATTCTGCTTGTCTCAGTCCCAACTCCTGCAGCAAAGAGGGGCAGAATTTCCAAAGTCATGTTGTGGTGACAGTTATAGTTCAGTCTGTTTCCCACATGGAGGTTCTTCTGCCTACCCCCATGTTCCCTAAACCAAAAGGAAAAAAGATGCAGGAGCAGATGGGCATGATGGGAAAATCTTCCTGTTCTCTGGTCATCTCCCAGAGCTGGGGATGTGACATACAGAGAAAAAGACAGGGTTTAAGTGCGCTGGTTCCAGGCTCTCTGACACACCAGAAATAAAGACTGGGCAAAGAGTGACTGGAAAAGATGTTTTAATGTTCATTTATATGGTAAATAAATCCAAGTATATTGCATGGAGATAGATGTTTCTCAGAAAATCATCCTCATGAGCTTGTGCATTCAGTTGCAGTTAGTTTGAGGATTACCAAGGGGATGGAAGGGGTACAGTGAAGTTGAAGGGGGGGAGGCAGGGGAAGAATGGCCTTCAAGGGAAAGCTGGTCTTTATGTGCTATTTCTTTTCTACTGTCAGATTATTTGGCATTTAAACTTTTCCATCATGTTGGTTTATATAAACAGATGCCATTCTAAAATATGACTGTGCAAAAATATAAAACTCTTAAAGCATGATGGCAATAACACTTTAAAGGGGAAATCAGTAAGATTTGTTAATACCAGAAAAATACAAAGAGGATTATTTGAGAGGTTCTGTTTCTCTGGAGGAACAGCAGTCGCAAACGAAGAAAGGATATTCCAGAAAAAAAGCATTCAGTCTGGACATAAGTTAGAAAGGGGAGGCATTTCTAAACACCGGCTTTGCAAGAAAACATGAAGAATGTTTGACACTCAAAGCAATGTTCAAAGGGGAAAATGGCTGAAAGATGCAGTGGGCAGGGCCTTTGTTTTCAACACCTTCTTAACCATGTCGGGATGTGGTCACACTGCATGGGGTTTCCTGCAGAATCTAGCACCAATGTGTGAGTCAGATCTGATCTGGGATCTGAGTCCTCTATGTCTTCCATTTTGAGTGTACTGAGGTATGTTTTCTTTGGTTGCTGTTTGCAATGAAAGCATAATGAAGACTGTACTATTTACAACATTTAACCAGGTTCAGTTTCAGTGTCAACTCTTCACATAAGGAAGGCTGGAAAACTCAGAAGAAGCCTCAGAAGGTCATTTCTTCCAAACATCTGTCAGGAAACTGTTTTCAATACATAGAACGATGAGCCTGCTAGCACAACTGTATGAGTTCTGCTCCAGAATCTTCCCTGAGCTCAGTGGGGAGGCATACCCCATGCTTTCCAAGTGGGAGGTCCGCCATGCTTCGCAGTAGTTATCCACCAGACGGACACCATAAGGGGAGGAGCCATGCCAAACCACCTTTTGGGGCCTACAAAAGAATTTTTCAGTGTAAACTTTTGAATACTTTTTAGGGACAAATCTCAAAGAGAAAACAAAGATAGCCTGGTGCATGTAGCCAAACTTCTAAAGTCTCTACACTCTGCTTCAATTTATATTCAATCCTCTGTACACTCTAGATTCCATCCATATCCAGATGACCCTGATCTTCCACACTCTGTTGGTGTGGCTGTGAATCTCTGCTCCTGAGGGCCTTCAATGGTTAGACCAGTGATCTCCCTTCTCTTATTTGAAAATACTGCATTAAGTGCTTTCTTTGTCAGGAAGTCTTCTTTTATTGGGTGTGTTTATGGGTGGTGCCATACTCCTTTCTCTGTGCTCAGGAATCACTCCTGGTAACTTCAAGGGACCATATGGGATACCAGGGATCAAATCCAGGTCAACCTTGTGCAAGGCAACTCTCTTACCCTTATGCTACCTCTCTGGCCCCTTCAGGACATCTTCTTGATTGTCACCTCAGGTAAGAATGATAATGTTCTTGGCAATCCTATTTGTACATTTCATAGGATGATCTACCAAGAAGAGGTGTATTTACCATGTGTTCAGTGCATCCTGCATGACCTATGTTTTCATAGTGCTCCTGTTCTTCTTACAGCATCCTATAATGCATTTATGATTATGATTTATAATTATATGGCAGGCCTCCTATAAAGGCACAGCTCTTGGGTCCTGGATTCAAGAAACGGAGCTTTCCAAGGGCTCTGACTACCTCCTGGAGGCTTTCTGCACACCACACCCTAGAGAGACAGCTGATAAAAATTCCCTTTAGTTATAATTTCCCCTACAACAGCTTCTACTCCATCTCATTGAAGGGTTCTCACCCCTACTTACCAAGAAGGATCTGTCATTACATCTCGGCCATCAAAGGAGTATATGGGAATGAGTGGGTTGAACTGCCCTCCATTGCCAGTGAAAATGGACTCCCAGTTATTAAAAAGGACTTGGTCCTAGAGAGACAAAATGTAACATTACAATCATTATGCCATCAGACTGTGGGTGAATGTGCCTTTTATTCATACTTTATAGTAGAGGTCCCCCCTTGTGTGGAAGTACTACCCCAATCCTAGAGCCTGAACAAGACAGGAACTCCGGTCAAAACTTTTAGTTCAGTTTGTAGAATCGAGCCTAGAAGCCTCTAAGTTTTCTGGTTTTATTTGTAGCTTGTTTTTCCTTTATTTTCTCTTTTTGTGGTGGTGATGGAATCATATTCAGCAATAGTCAGAACTTACTCTGGGCTCTTCATTCTTCTCAAGGGATCATATGAGATGCTAGGGATTAAGCCTGCTTGGATACATGCAAGGTAAGTGCCTTATCCACTGTTTTATCTCTCTGGCTTGGAGGTTAGTTTTCTTATTCTAAATGTGTAAAGGCTCCTCTTTGGCTGAATTGTGCTTCACATCTTTCCTGAATCTTGAGTTTCATGCTTCTGGCTCTGATGCACCCTTCCTTTTCTAGATGGAGCCCCATTTTCTCCCTTTAACATACTTCAAGAGTACACATATTTTTGCCCACACCCTCTCAGGGGTTACTCCTGGCTATGTGCTCAGAAATTGCTCCTGGCTTGGGAAACCATATGGGACTCTAAGGGATCAAAATGTGGTCTGTCCTAGGTTAGCGTGTGCAAGGCAGGTGCCTTACCGCTTGTACCACCACTCCAGCCCCAAGAGTACATGTATTTTGAGAGGGTGAATGTGAAGGAACAAAATCTTGGGAGAGAAGATTTAAAGTATTGGGTCTGGACTCACCACAGACCTTGCTAGCCTCAGGGTTCTTAAATAAAGTGATGGGGTCCAGTGAACAGAGGGTCCCTAACTTCTTTTGAGGTCTTGTTTGGTTTTGGGTCACACCTAGTGATGTTCAGGACTTAATCCTGGCTATGCATACAGGCATCACTCTTGGCAGGTGGGCAGCCAACTCAGCAGTGGGCAAGGCAAGTGTCCTACCCACAGAACTGTCTCTTCAGCACTCCCCTCCCCTGGCAGATGTTTGAATGACACCTGAGCTGCCTCTGTTGCCTGGAGGCCCTATCTAGCCCGTTAAGAGACAGAGAACCAATTACCAGATCCTGGCAGTTGAAATGTCCCAGGACTGCAAAGCTGGGGCAGGATAAAGACACTCTGATCAGAACAATTACTTCTCTGTCCTCTGAGCCACTCAGCCGGTGCCCAAGAGAGAGTATTGTGGGCCACCTTGAGCCCTAGAGGCAGGATTCTTGGAAACAGAACTTAGCTTATGGTGATTTGGATGAAACAACTTTTTCTCAAAAGTGAGAAACAAAAACAAGACAAACAACAAAAAGCAACCCCAAAGCTTTGTCAATTCTCAAAAGAGGAAAGTAAAGAGTAAGTAAAGAGGTTATCACTATTGCTCTTGTCTGCTCAAGACTCATGCCTTCTAAGCAAGAAAGGCCACAGTCATTATAAGGAAACACAGACCCAGAAAGGGAAAATGATCCTCCCTAAGTCATACAGCCAACCTGGTAGGGCTGTGTTTTGAACTGGCACATCTCTGATGATGGCAAAAGATGGCTATTGGCCCTAGTTCTGATGCAGGCCAGGTATTCCCGGAGACCAGAGAGCTATGCGTGTTTTTACCTTGAGGTTCACGATGGGAAGATCATATTTCTCTGCTTTCCGTACAATCGTGGAGAGGTCTTGCAGATGAGTGGATAAGAATGCCCGGTAGGTGGACAACAGACCAGCTGCTCTGGCCTGCTGGAAGCACTGAAGATCGGCACGAATGTCTCCAGAAAACGGTGTGTTCAGAGCCACCAAATGTAGCTGGCACAAGTGAGAGAAAAGCCATTGCTGTCACAGCTAGATAAAAATTCTAATCCTCATAACTGGGTAAATGAGGCGCCAGTCCCCCTGAGTGAAGGGCAGGTGAGAGTCAGCTCTGTGGCCCTCCACATGATGTCCAGGATTCAGCCCCAGGCCGGCTCCCCTGTCCCAATGTTGCCTCCACAAGCTCTTGGAACTGCTCACTACTACTGCATATATGAGAAAAGTCACCCCTCCCCCCCACACACAAATGCTGTTTGGGGCTAATGCAGCCTGTGGAAGACATATGACTGTAGTTTTGGACTTGTTCTGACCTCTGGACATTTAGGGTATTTTCTCCATCTTATCCCCTTTCCTTTTCATTCCATATAGGACAAGAGCTGGCTACATCCTCTAATTTCTTTCTTTTAATCTACCCATGGCTCTGCTTTCATGGCTGTGCTAGGGGCCCACGTCATGCATTCAGCATGACCCTCTTCTGCCTGAGTTGAGGCTCCCCTGATGGCAGTAGTGAAGGTCCTACCAGCCCACCATGAGGGTAGAGAAGATAGGAGGTGGCCTTATTATCCTCTTAACGCACCAGACTCCAGCACTGCCACTGGCCAGGCCTGTGTATGTGGGCACTGAGATACCTGCGAACAGGGTTGCTGTGGTCCCTCACTCTCCAGCCACTAAGAGGCCCTGATGGAATGTGTCCCTCTGCCTAGGGTCCCAGGGAGTGGAGTGTGCGATTTCTCTTGTACTCTTGTACTCTTAATTCTGCCCATATTTGCTTCCACTTCTGTAAAAGCAGGGAGAAGAATCTGGAATGTGGATAGTTGTTTCTAAATGGTGAGGTCAGGAGCTGTTGGGTTCTACATTGGCCTTTCTCTATCTGCTGACCTAATTTTATATCTAATACAAAGCATTTTCAGGAAGATAATCATGTCCCCCCGCCACCCCCGATAATCATGTTTTAACAAAGTGTTAAGACAGTTATTTTGTGGAAGGTTGCCATCTGGGTAATGAACTATTATGGGCAATGCACTATTTTCTTTTCTGTTCTTTTTATTCTCTCTCCAAATTTTCTAGGATGCATATGCATTACTTTAGAATTTATAAAATGCTATTTAAAAATAGTGTAGAAGTTTCTATTGAAAACACTGTTCTAATCTTGAGGTTATTGCCTGGATCTTCCTCTGCCAGAGAAAAGGTTTGTGAAGGGTGAACTCTGATCTCTTCCTTCTTTACCTCTCGCCTACTCCTCAGCCCATTGAAGCATGATGACACACTCTGAATTTATGAAATGTTCTTTACTTTTTGGATTTTGGGGAGTAGGATGGGGCCACACTTGGTGGTCTTCAGGCTTTACTCCTGAATCCGAGTTAAGGGATCACTCCTGGTAGTTCTCAGGTGGTGCTAGAGATCAAAAAGGAGTTTGACACTAATAAGACAAGCACCTTATCTCTTTACTATTTATCCAGCTACACTTTCTTCATTTGAAGGACAACTTTTAGCTATTCTGATAGACCTCTAAGAGCTGCTGGTTATGCCTTGCTTAGCCTCTTTTTCATCTCTGGCTATGAGTCTGAGCTTCCTTCTCAATGGCTCTTTTTTCAACTCCCTTTTTTCTTTATTCTGCATATGATTCCATCTCTTCTCACCATATAGAGTCTCAGTCAGCTTTCCCAATTGCCATGGCTCTGCTGAGGACCTTCATGTATTTCTGTCCAGCCCAGACCACTGTGGGTTTTCAGACCTTCACATCCAAGTCCTTCCTGGTCATAACCACTAAGATTCCTTGTATACTTTGATTTCCTGTGTACCTATGAATGGGGCTCAGTGAAGAGCTATGTTATAGAAAATGCAGGGCCTGTTTGGTCCAGACCTTGTTCTTTAAAAGGGCCTCAGAAGCCTGACCTTGGCTAATACAGCTCTCCAGTCACATAGAGTTGGGGTGGCCTTAAGCAGGCCAACGTCTCGGATCTTTCCTTTCAGTACTCTGTGCTGATCTCCCAAGGTCCATTAGCAGACTCATGTTATTCAGTAGTTTGATTTTGTTTGTATTGGAGCCACACTCAGCAGTGCTCAGGGCTTACTCCTGGCTCCATACATAGGGAGGAACACTCCTGGTGGGGTTCTAGGGGTCATTTGGGGTGCATGGGATTGAACAAGGGTCAGATGTCTACAAGACAAGTGACTTGCCCACTGTACTATCTTATAGGCCCTTATTGTGTGCTTTCCCTCTGTCCTTTTTCTGTTTTTTTAATTCAGCCCTAGTAAGGTGCCAGCCTTCCAGAGATGGTGTTACAGTGAGGATACATGACACACAGCAGATGGGTTGGTGGTGGGGTCTATGTGGTTGTCTTTACTTCTGAAACTATGGCTCTAGGCATGGGAATTTAAAAAAATATGGCAACAGGAAAAGGTTCCTGAATGTACAAGAAATGTATTCAAAATCTACCACATCCTGAATCATAAACATTTCTTTTTCTTTCCTTTTTTTTTTTTTTTTCGGTTTGTTTTTGGGCCACACCTGGAAATGCTCAGGGGTTACTTCTAGCTCTGTGCTCAGAAATTACTCCTAGTTACAGTTTACTTTTTGTTTACTAGTTACTCCTGACAGGCTCGGGAGACCATATGAGATTGCTGGGGAGTGAACCTGGGTCGGCTGAGAGCAAGGCAAATAAATGTTCTATCCATTGTGCTATCGCTTCAACTCAATCAGGAACATTTCTGTTAGCATTACTCAGATTGTATTTTGTCCAGAGATGAAAGGGGTCATTAGGAGAAAAGTTGAAGCAGCCTTGCTCCATCCCAGAGGTGGGAACTGTCTCTGACTGAGCCTGAGGTCTGGCACATGGGAGACACACATTTAAGATTAGCACAGTATAAAAAGAAAAGGAAAAAAAAAGATAAGCACAGTGAAGGTGTCTGGACTTACCGCTGGCCTCTCATAATTGGCACTTAACACAGGCAAATGCACAGGCTGAGACTGAGGTAGCTGTTGGGTGAAAAGGGAACCAGGCAGTTATAAATATGCTCTAAATAAGAGTATAGAGTTCATCTCACATGAGAGAAATATTTATATTGTCCACCTAGTCTTTGAGTTATTCCTATTGCAAAGAGTTTCACGCTTAAATGAAAAACTGTGTCCCAGAAAAGATGGTTATGTCACATCTAGAAAGCACCTGGAACCAAACAAACAGTTAGCCTCTTCACTGCTTAAGACAGTCTCCTTTTCAGAGCCTCGGTTTCCTTATCTGCAACCCAGAGGTAACTACAGCTGGCTCAGAAAGTGGCTGCCAGGGACCAGGTAAGTGGTAATTAGGCAAATAATTCTTAAGAGTGTTTAACAGGGAGCCAGAGAGATAGCATGGAGGTAGAGCATTTGCCTTGCATGCAGAAGGACGGTGGTTCGAATCCCAGCA
The DNA here is from genome assembly GCF_024139225.1 of Suncus etruscus. Classification (NCBI taxonomy): domain Eukaryota; kingdom Metazoa; phylum Chordata; class Mammalia; order Eulipotyphla; family Soricidae; genus Suncus; species Suncus etruscus. Next base: position 71,290,048 of record NC_064848.1, on the reverse strand, counting down.
TTCCATATGGTCCCCTGAGCCTGCCAGGAGCGGTTTCTGAGTGTAGAGCCAGGAGTAACCCCTGAGCACTGCCGGGTTTGACCCAAAAACCAAAAAAAAACCAAAAACGAAAAAACAAAACAAAAAATGTGTTTAACAGGAAAGAGTTCTTCTAGATTTATTATCAGGGTTGGGGAACCTTTTATCTGCCAAGGGCCAATTGGAAATTACATCATTCACCAGCCATAAACTACTGGCAGGTGAGCCATGGGAAGGTGACAGGAAGTATATGAGTCTCTCCCATCATGCTTCACGGCCTAACCACAGGATTTCCAGGAACTTATACAATATTTGGTCCATGGGTTGAATGTTTCCCAGCCCTGGCTTTTGCTTAGCAATGATTTTACAGTTGAGTAAACTGAGGCCAATGTAAGGAGAAACTGGTGCCCCAGAGGGTTCAGTTACAACATAGAAACAGTAGCTTGTTCTTGTTATACCTCCTCTCTACAGTCAGAACATTACATTGGCCATCCAAAGTTTGGAGAGGGCAAAGGTGACCCTGAGAGGGACTAAGTCCATGCAGATGAGCAAAGGAGCAAGCAGAAGTCTGCAAAAATAACTCACGTGGCTGGAAAGTGCCGGGGGTGGTAAGCTGTCAGCAGGAACAGGAATCAGCTCTCCTAGCTTTGAGGAAAAGAGCACAATGAAAATGAAACATCCAACTAGAAATGTTTTCCAATATCGAAAGTAAAAGAAACAGATTTTTCAAGGGCTTGGTGAGTTGCTTTGTTTTTGTTTTGTTTTTTTTTTTTTTGGTTTTTGGGCCACACCCGGTGACGCTCAGGGGTTACTCCTGGCTATGCGCTCAGAGGTCACTCCTGGCTTGGGGGACCATATGGGACGCCAGGGGATCGAACCGCGGTCCGTCCTAGGCTAGCGCAGGCAAGGCAGGCACCTTACCTCCAGCGCCACCGCCTGGCCCCTGAGTTGCTTTGTTAAAGGTAAGAATTACCTGTAATTTTTTCCAACCATCTCGGACTCTAATGAAAAACTCTGTGCTGTCCCTTAGGTAGATGAAGGTCCCTTCTATCACCAAATGTGCATTTCGAAGCATGTCATTCATAGTGCTGAAGGCTGTGACCTGTCATAGAAGTTGAGATTCACATACTGTGTTAGGACAGGGGCATCCTGAAGCTGCCTCTATAGTATACAATAGCCTCTTACTACTCCTTTTGAAAGGGCTGAGTGTACCATTATCTGCTGTCATTCAGAATCATTCCGATGCATAGCTCCTCAGAGTTAGAACACATCTCTGATTTTTGGTGAACAGACTCTAAATGACAATGCCTGTATGTAAGCCAGGAAGATGATCTTCTAAGGGGTCAAAGACATTCATAAACTGAGCAGTTCTGGGTTTGAGAATTGGCAAATTTAGTGGTAAGTTTTGCTACTTACATCCTTCTGACATTGTCATGGCCACTGCGTTATTCTGTGCTTCTCATAAAAAGTGGCTGTATTTGTTATGTGCTATAACGAATGTATGTAAAGGTGCAACTTTGCATGGCTCTTGTATCTTTAAATATTTCTTTATTTTTGCCTAGCTAAGTAGTTCCAATAACAAATACATGGTAGGCATGGAGGTGCGGAATCTTTATCTAGGATACTGCCAAAAAAAAAGTTATTTTGGCATACCTGGGAACAGATATAAAAGCTATACAAAATCTATTGACAAATATCACATCTCAAAGAAGTAACAGCCAAGGGAAGCTTTTGTGTTATCATTTCAACTGAGAAAGTCTATTTAAAATTTTTTATTTTTTTCCTGGCCCTGGAAGAAATGACATTATGCATCAGAATGGCTTCAAACCCCCTACCCTCCACTCTAAAGCTGTAAATTCCTTTCTCTTCTTGGTAAGCCTTTTATTCGGTCACCAAATTCCCCCCACTAAAAGTCAGCAAAGACCAAAGTGCATTCTTTGAAATCCTGACATTCCTAGGGAGGATTTGCCCATTGTACTGTGGAGTGCTATACCCTCTGCCCCAATGATTTGGAATGTACTAATAGTATGTGCAAAGTGCTTTGGACAGAATGGAGTCAGCTGAATTACTCATGGTAAACCTGACTCACATAGGAGCCTAGAGATCTTTACAATTCATGCTTAAGTTTTTTTGATGTCACAATCTTGGTTCTTATTGGCTCTCATATCTGGAATATTATTGGTTCTTATTAAGTTATCAATGAAGGAGGGACAGAACCTAAATCATATATAATTTTGTATTCTTTATGGTTTTACTTAAGAAGTCATCAATCCCTCAATTCCATACCTACTCCTTTCTGTGGATTTAAGTCAATCCTATTGTCCTGGAGGCTTAACTCAAACATGAAAGGGGTGGTTGCCCTCCTTGCATGAAAGGAAGAATAAGGGTGAGACTCACCAGGTTTCGGGATCCTGGAAAACCTGGCTGTCCAGGAGGGCCAGGTGGGCCTGGAAGGGCCACACCTAAGACAAAACAGAGAAAAATAATTATCCCAACAAGCTCTGAAAGAGGTGTTGCTGGTCATCTGGAAAAGGAAGAGGAGTAAAACTCATAGCATTGTACAGCAATGAGCTTGCTGATGTGTGTCTAGAGCTCTGGGCTCAGAATGTGATACAAACAAATAACTAGTTGGGGGACAACTGAGGGCCTCAGCTGAAGCTGTGGATTAAGCTATGCCTAGAAACTTTCCAGTTTCACCAAGGAAAGGATATCTTGGTTTCTGCTTTGTGGATAAGTTAGTTTGAGATGGGTTCTCAGTCATCTGCACCCCAAACTTCACTCATGAGAGAAACAGAAGTAACAACCAGAGAGAGGTAAATAGTGACTAAGCAGAAGAAAAGGGCTAGGAAAGAGGAAGAGGAAGAATGAGGCTGCAGAATGAGCTTGAGACAAGACTCCATGGGGCCAGGAGATGGGGACTCAGGCCTTTGATGATCAATTTCCAGATCTGTGATCTTGGAGAAACTGAAGTTCTCAGAATTCCTGCTTCCTCATTGGTGAAATGTCAGCAGGCATTTCTTTTAACTGAGCTCTCATAAGAACTGAGAAAAATGTGAACCAGGAATGAATGGAATTTGAATTAGTACAACATCATCCCAGATTTCTTAGCTTTTGAAGAGGCACAGTGTCCTTTCAAATGAAATGAAGGCACCAAGGATGTGGCTCAGATATAAAGTACATACATGCCTTACACGAGTGAGGTCATGGAGTATGTCTCCTCTACTACAATCACCACCACCAAAATAAGAAAAAGGACAAAACAGGACTGGAGTGGTAACACAGAGGGTAGGGCATTTGCCTTGCACCTGGCTAACCCAGGTTTGATCCACAGTATCCCATATGGTCCCTGGAGCCTACCAGGAGTAATCTGAGTGCAGAGCCAGGAGTAACCCCTGTGTGCCACCAGGTATGGTCCATAAACCAAAAGAAAGGAATAGACATCACACCAAGGCTCACTAACCTAACAAGCATCTATACAGTGAAAGAAATTATTAAAACAAATATCATAAAATTGACAAAGGGCTAATAGCTAAGATATATAAAGAAGTCATGATAAAAACTGGGTGCTAAAAGGAGATAAAGTGATATGCATGATACCCCTTTAGTAACAATATTGTAAACCACAGTGTCTAAAAGAAAAAAAGATGATAGAGAATGAGAGAGAGCATGTTCAAAAGAATGTATTTGAAAGGGAGCAGAAACTCCTCTGCCATAGAAGCAAATTTGAGGGAGGGAGGAAATGGGGAGTATGGGATGGAAACCGGGGACATTTGGTGGTGGGAAATCCCTGGATATTCTATGTACTGGTTGGTAACATCCATCTACCCCACAACCCCACAAAAAATGAGAAAAATTAAATAGATAGTTCACTAAAGAAGACATACAGATGGCCAATAGGGACATTGCTTACTATCATTAGGAAAATACAATATCAAAATGGCAATGAGATATCACCTCATTTATGTGAAAATGGTTTACATTAAAAGAAAAGAGCTAGAAATAACAAGTGCTGGAGGGTATGTGGTGAAAAAAGAACCATCATATTCTACTTGTGGTAATGTAAATTGATTTAGCCTCTTTAGAAACAGTTTAGAAACTTCCTTAAAAATAAAAAATAAACCGAGATTGCAGAGATAGTACAGCCAAGTAAGGAGGGCATTTGCCTTGCATGTAGCTAAGCAAGGTTCGATCCCTGGCATCCTATATGGTTCTCCTGAGCATTTCCAGGAGTAATTCCTAAGTGAACTAGGAGCATCACTGGATGTGGCACTCAAACAAAACAAACACAAACCAAAGAATGAAAAGGGACTTACTGTCTGAGCTTACCATCCCACTCCTAAGTATGAATCCAAATCACACACAAATACACAAATACTAATTTGAAAATGTACACATACCTATATTCATTGCTGCACTGTTTACAAAAGCCAAGATACAGAAACACCACAAATGCCCAATGACAGATGAATGGATAAAAGGAGTTGTGAAACATACACAAACAATTGAATACTACTTAGCTATAATAAAGTATATAAATTTTTAACAACATTGATAGAACTAGAAGGGGCCATGTCACTCAAATTACCTTTACTGGTAAAAAAAAAAAAAACAGTCAAGGAAGCAGACAATATTCAATGAAAACAAACAGATTCTGGCCACAGAACTGAAGTTACCAAGTGGGAGATAAAGGGTGGATAAAGATTCCAGTGAAGTGTGGTGTAGTGTGTGTGGGGGGATACTGTCAATATGCTGGTGGCTGTGGCAAGTAATACCATCTCTCTAAAACATAGAAACATTATAGTCTTGTAAACTACTATTACCTCAATGAAAGAAATAATGATGAAATACCACAAGCCCTGGAAGCAAGCCAACAAGACAAGATTATTGCCTTATTTGCTAGAAAAATCATGACCACAAACATCAGCAGGATAGCAGATCCGTTAAATTCTCTAGGACCTTATAATTGCCCAAATGAAGAGATACTGCTTTAGGCAAACATAGAAGAGTATTATGGCACCAATTCTTTTGCTCTCTTTTCCTTCTCTTAATCACTCTAAGACCTCACTACTGAATCTGCAAAACTTTTGGTAAAGGTGAATATGCCTTTAGGAGTCCCAATAAAATTACTTATGAGATTTTTCAGGGATCATGGCAAGTAAGTCTACAGTTCCAACACTGGACATGAAGAATCCATAACAAGCCATAATGTCCAGGGGAAATACATAGAGAGACTAACCTGAACTCATTCATCCTCAGTCTAGTGCATGTGACCTTCAGTAAGATGCTTTACCTCTCTGAGTTTGGGTGTTTTCATCCATGAAATGAGTTTTATAGTAATATCCACTTCATCTCCTTCCCAGGACTACTGTGAAGATTAAATGGGATAACTCATGGGAGAACTTTTATAAACTAATTGCTGCACATTATGTGAAGGGCAATTCTTAGTCACTGGAGCAAGCATCATGGAGCCCTAGGGTAAGTCTCTTTTGGATAACAGGTTCTTTGCAACCTAGAGTCTCCCTATGCATTGTCTCTTCCCACTTTTTCCAAATCCTATTTCTTTCTTAGAGTTAGGTGGTTACTTTCAATTCATCCAGCACTTCCATTTTTTGCAGTACTAGTACTTAGTACTATCTTCTATTGGACTATTTTTCTTCATTTTGATGCATTTGGTTCCAGAGATGGAACTACCATGTTCTCATGTAATCCCACCTCTTAAAGGCAAATGGCCTAAGTGAGGCCCAAGACAAACCCAACAGAAAGTGGACTTTGAAACTTTCCTCCTTCCAGAACTTGAGGTCAAACTTAGAAAGCTGAGATATATGGTTGAGGAACATCATAAACCACAGTCTTTCCCATCTTTCTTCATCCTACATATAGCATCCTTCATCCTTCTTCTATAGCATCTATAATGGGAGATCTATAGTGAAGAAGCACAAGAAGCCTGAAGCTAATATACAGAAAGAGACTAAGACAGATGTTGAGGGAATTCACATCTGGGGTTAGTCCTTAAAATAGGATGCCTAGAGGTTCACATAGATGTCAGTCTCTTTCACATCTAACACATCTCTCTTCAGTGTGTATTAGGTTGAGTTATATTTTTGTTGTTTACAGCCCCCCAAAGCCAAGATGAAGTCCAAATCACAGTCCCAGGCCCAATACCAACCCTCTAGAATGTTTTCCTTGATGCCCTGACATGAGCTCTCTTCCTATGTGCTTTCCTACCTCCCTGATTGAGGATCATGCCAACAAAGAATTGTACCTTCACACTGTTATCATCATCATCATCATCATCATCATCATCATCATCATCATCATCATCCTTGCTGTTAAAAATGTGCTCAGAAGTGGTTGGAGAGATAACACAAAGGACTAGGCAGAAGCATGCCTTATATATGGCTCGTCCAAATTTAATCCCCAGTATCCTATGTGGTTCTCTGAGTCCCACTAGGCATGATTCCCAAACACAAAAGTAGAAGTAATCCTGAGCACAGCTGGGTGTGACCCAAAAACCATAATCACTACACCAAGAAAAAGAATATGGTTTACAGATGCAAAACTTGATGTGTGTGTATAGCAAAATAATTTTATTTAAAAAATATTTCAAGAAATGTGAGGGGAGAGAGAGCAAGAGAGAGATAGTCAAGAGAGAATGCAGGCTTCTTCAGAGGGTAAAAGCCTGACTGTTATTGCTGCTAGTATTATTTTCCAGTGTGGGCACAAGGGGAAAAGCAGAGGCTTTGGGATTTCTAATTGTGGCCTTAATTCTCTAAGTACCATTCATTAGTTCTGTGACTTTGGAGAGGTTCCTCATCTTTGGGTCATACTTTTCCCAAGTGTAAATAAGGGAGGTGAACCATTTTCTTAAAAGACTGCATAAGAGTACAATAAAATAAAGTAGTACAGATGCTAGTAGAGATACTAGGAGAGGATGGCACTTGGTATGTGTTCAACAGATGGAGATTTACTTCCCTGTCACCCTGTTTTCATTTGAGAACACATGGAACCAAATGGTCAAGAGATATTGCCTCAGAGAGTAGAATTCACACTGATTCTTTGGGGGGGGGTGTTGGGGGTCACATCCGACAGCACTTCAGGGGTTACTCCTGGCTCTGCACTCAGAAATCACTGCTGGCAGGCTCAGGGACCATATGGAATGCAGGGAATTAAACCAGAGTCCCTCCTGGGTTGGCTGCGTGCAAGATGCTAGGATGTAGGGTTAGAATGACAAAGATAAAATGGTAAATACTAGTGAAGACAAGGAGAAGCTGGAACCTTCTGTACTGCTGGAGCCAACCACTGAAGACACTCTGGAGAAGACTTGGGGGTTACTCTCAAAGTATAGAGAAATTCTATGCATGACCAAACAATTCCCTTCCTGGGCATAAACCTGAGAGAATGAAAAATATGGATTCTCATGAAACTGGAATGTTTAGCACAGAATTATTCATTGAAGCTCCCAAACAGCAACAAATCAAACATCTACCAGCTACTGACTGAATAATAATATGTGTTAGCTCTTACAATAATCAGTCACAAACAGGGAGGATGAGGTTATAGATACCACACAGGGGCAGAGCTTCTGAATATTCTACTGAAAGAAACCAAATGCAAGAGGCCAGAGTGTGTAGTTTCCTATATATGGAAGCTTCAGAAAAGGAAAATATACAGAAACATAGTATGAGTGATTGGTGGCTGGAGACTGGGAGGTGATGAATGACTGTGGAGTGATACACACTTCCTTTTTTGTAGGTGACAGGAATAGTCTGAAATCATAAATATGGTGATGGCTATACAACCTTGCAGCTGTTTATATTTAGAAAATAAAACTAAATGAAATAATACAATTCAAATGTGAGGGATCATAGGGCCTGTGAATTAGATCTTAAACAACGACAGACAGGCCCCATGCAGGAAACATGGTGTCTGTAAGACATGAGGTTCTGAAACACCTCTGAGACCTGGTAGCCTTAATCATAGAAGTAAGAGCAGGACCAAGGCTACCCACTAAATGGACTTACTTGCTCCCAGGATGGCTGGAGGTCCTGGGGGCCCTGGGGGCCCCGGGGGTCCAGGAATACCAGGTCTTCCAAAGCCAGGAGGCCCAGGTAGGCCTGGAGACCCTGGAGGTCCTTGGGGCCCAATGATCATCTCTCCTTTCGGGCCCTGTCAAGACAAGTACACAGTGAGAGGAGAGGGAGAGAAGGCTGTCAGTCACACAGGTGTTATCTTTTCTTCTAATAGGGACAGTCAGGGAAGTCAGTCAACACCAGATGTCCTTATATCTGGGACCTGGGCAAACTCAGGACAGAGTAGGAACAAGGGATAACGTGGTAATGATCACTAGAGGGTGATGAGTCAGAAAGGCCTGGTCTTTGCACTGCACAGATGAAGAAACTTCAGTGTAGAGAGTCAGGGGCTTGTCCAGAACTTCAGTGCAAATGATCACAAAGCTGGGAGTGGGAGCTTGCACTTCTGGTTTTAGGGGCTGAAGACCCCTGGAGTGAGCTTGTGGAGTAGAGTTTGCTCCTGGCTGGTGTATGAGAGTTAATGGTCAGGTGATTAATTATCTTATTGGAGGTCGAACCCTATTTTCTCTTTTTTTGGCCTAAGAGTTCCTTCTCAGGTAAATTATTCCTTTGAAAACATCTTTCACCTTTCATTCTGCCTCCACTGTGAACAAACTGTATTGAGTAAATGAACATCTTTAAAGGACATGATATAATAAGGAAGTGTGGTCAAAGAGCTAGATGCTATTTGAACCCATCCCCTTCTTCTAGACCATGTGTCCCACCAATGAACAAGGCTAAGGCAGTACTGCCAGATGCTTAGGCCCTGAAACCAGCATGGGGCATAGAGATGAACATTTTTTCTAATTGCCTTATCCTACAGGGTATTTCTGGAAAAGTTTGAACTCATGGAGAAAGGTGACAGGAACAAGGGTCACTACTCACATCTGAGCCTGGATATCCTGGTAGGCCTGGAGTGCCAGACATAAAGAAGTCACTGAAAGAATCCCCCTTCTCTCCTTTTATACCCTTGTCTCCATTCTCCCCCTAGAAGCAGAGAACATTCAGTAAGAGGAAGAAAAATGCACTAGAAAACTTACAATCTTGCAACCAGGGTTTAGAAGGGAAATGTATACCTTCAGGCTGTTGAGGAAGTATGCCAGGTAAGTTGGATCTAGGGGAGGTCCTGGAGAAATAAATAAAACTTTGTGAAATTCACAGCACAACCTCAGGCATTTAGAAGCAAAGTCCTCCCATCATGGATGTTATAATATTTTCTCAGTATGAGTGGCCTCAGAGCAAGTTAGCCAATGGAGTAGGCTCTGGGCCTGGGGACAGACAAAATCGCTGATCTGGATCTCACTATCCCCAACAGTTTGGGGTTCTGGGCATTTTCCCTCTCTGCACCATGAACCATAAGAACATCTGATCTCTCTTGACAATGTTCTATCTCAGTGCCTAGGACGAGGTCTCTAAATCATGGTTGATATATCCTTAATTCTAGCTTCTGGCTCAGATTTCTCAGAAAAAAAATCAAGCCCCAAACCCCAAATTAGAGTTGGAATACCTGGTGGTCCTTGAGCTCCCTGGTCTCCTTTTTCTCCTTTGGGGCCAGGAAAACCCCACGATCCTTTCTCTCCTTTAGCACCTGCCACAAAACACACACATTAAAAACCACCTTCATCCTCTATAGAGCAATTTGTTTAAATCAATATATTTGTGGGCTCTTCCAAATAGTGTCCAGGGTGTGTGTGTGTGTATGTGTGTGTGTGTGTGTGTGTGTGTGTGTGTGTGTGTGTGTGTGTGTGTGTAACGTGAGTGTAGGCCTGAAGGTTCAGTGCTTGGTGCTCAGTGCTCAGGAGACTACTATGGGGTATCAGGGTCAAAAACCAGGGTTTTTCCCTGTAGGACTTTTGTTCCAGAGCTGTGAGTCATGTCCCCAGCCTCACATCTATATGATATTGTTCTGGGGGTAGGGTTCAAACCAAATTTCATGAGTACAGCCAGCTAGATAAAGACCTATATGGTCTTTTTGGTGAAAAAATTCTTTATGAAATGAGAGATGGGGTAGGGGCAAATGTAGGAGGCTGGTTCCTTGCTCTTGAGAACATGGGATCCCAGAAAAGTCATGCACAGCAGGGGTGGTGGGTGGTGGTGGGTAGGATGGATGCCCATCCACTACATGCCAGCAGTGGTGCAAAAGGGAAAAGGAACTCCTTAAGAGTATCTGCACTAAAGGTCCTCAGGGGTCATTTTCATAGCAACTGGAAAGGTGCCCACTGCATCCTCCTTTCCCTCCCAGATGGGTTAGGAGAAATGACCTTACAGGCTCTTCTCCCTGATTCTCTACATGGGAAAAAGGCACTGTGAGCTTCCTGGGAGCTGATTAGGGGATGAGAAGAGATTCTTCTCTCCCCACCTGGGTGGAATAGTGTGCACTAAGTCTTTGTAATTCATAGAGTTGTGGGAGATCAAGCTACCTAATGCAAAGATGAGGTGTACAGATGACTAGGGGCTTAGGCTCCCCCTGTGTATTGGAGGAAGGATGTGTCAGAGGCATGGCACAGCCTGCTGAGAGATACCAGGCCTTGTCAATGCAGGCAGAGCAGAACCAAGCAGGACCTATGGAGGACAGAGATCTGTTTCCTCCCACCCCTCTCAGGAGAGCCACCAAGGAAGGAGACAGTAATCTCAGGCCCTTCTCCTCTTGCCCCATCATTCCCTTAGAGGACAATCAAGCATGTTCAAAATTATCTGGGCAGGGGGACAAGGGAACAAAAGGCAGGATGGAATATGCGTGGACCCAGGACCAGAGTGATATACATTACTGGCTCCTGGAGCCAGTCCCTCCGCACTTGCCCCTTGTGTTCTGCTAAGTACCTTCCACCTGATCAGGCATGATGAACTGCAGTTCTCACACCTTGGGGAGCTTGGTAAAGGGGAGCTCCAGGTATGTGTGGGAGTCTGCAGTGAGGCCTGAGTCTCTTTAGTTCTATCTTACTCCTGGCAGAAGCTGAGACGGTCCATTCAAGAAAGCATGGGAGCAAAGGTCTGAAGCTCCCACCACTCCTTGTGTATGCTACTGGCACCCTACACCACACTATTATTTTAGCTACTGAGATCATACTACAGGGAGTATGAGGACCTGGGAAATGGGAAAAGCATGAGGTCTGTGTCTTATCCACTGGCCCCACCCAGTGAGGATATGGGATTCCATGCGTGGACAAACTGACACATGGAAGTAAGTTTTCCACCAAGAAAGAGGCTCAGCTGCAAGATACAGAGCTTTCAGGAGCACATCAAAGCTGCAGCCATGCACAACCCAGTCTTCCAGCATCTGGGCACATGCTGAGTAAATGGCAATCACATTCTGCAAAGCCACCACAGTTTCAAACCATTCCTGAGACACACAGGGGAGAAAGGGGCTGCCATACCATGGAAGGATATGGAGTCTGAATTCTCAGAAGAGTCAGGGACGACCTGGAGAGAGAGAAACAGGTCAGAAGGTGTCCCCTGTGCCTAAGGAGTGCCTGTGAAGAGAGGGTCAGTGGCTGAAACCAAAACCTTCCTTCAGCACTAGAGCTCCTCAAATCTCCAAGCTCCCTAGCAGCTCTTGTTACCCAACCATCCAGGACTTACTGGGGTTATCTTGTATAACTAGTGGGTGTGAGACAGACAGAGGCCTATTGACCCAGCAACTCTGAAAAGGGGAAGCCTTAAACTGAAGACATTAAGTTATCACTGCAACATCTGTCCCTGAGCTTCGCCACCCACAATAGTCATTTCAAGGGCTCTCAGATGTCATCGTGAGTCCCTGAGAGCAGAGACCTCACCTACACCTTTGTCCTGGAAGCCTGGCAGAATACAGTACACTGGGAGCCATCAAGGAACAAATGTTGACTGTCTGTGATCTGACACATCACCATGAGGAATGACCCTACCCAGAGAAGGTTCACCCTTTTGCACTTCCCCCTGAAACCAAGACTCTCTGAATCTGATGATGTGCTGGTATATGCATTGGAGTGATTGGGAGACTAGGGGTATGATCTAAGTGGCATCTATCCATACACCTGGGACCTTGGACAAGTCACACAGGTCTAAGATTTCTTTATTATTAGATAGAAGCCTCTGAAGGCTGGGAGAGTACTGGGCAACTCAGCACAAACTCACGTATAGCCTCAAAGTCTCCAGTATACAGAGCCGAATTGAAATTGCCTTTCTTATATTCCTTTCATCTGCATTTTTAAAAGGGTATTTCCCCCTTTTTCCCTTTTATTCAGTTCCCATGCAGAAACTGAATGGTCATAGAAACCAAAGGCTCAACATTGATGGTCCTAAAGCCACACCCCAAGCACAATGCATACTTAGAAGATGAGACATTGTCCAGCACCATAGCCTCATCTAAAAGTTTCTAGTACTTTATACATAAATGACAAGTGGCAGGAAAGCACGGGTGGACAGAGGGGCCCCAGAATTGCTCTTAGGGTATTAATATGACTACTCACAGGTGTTTTGCAGTGCGGGCGGGCAGGTATGGGGAAGACGGCCTGTGTAAAGTGAGAAACAGAGAAGGCAAGGTTTAGGACTGAGTTCAGTTTTGGTGATCCCAGGGCCTACCTCCTGTTCTCAGGACACTCTCCCCACTCCCTGACTTACTCCTTTGATGTTAACCATAATACCAGGTGGACCTGGGGGGCCAGGAGGACCAGGTAAGCCTGGAGGGCCCTGTAGAGAAAGAAGAAAGGGGTCGTTGAGTTTTGGGTATTGTGAGGGGAGAGGGAGCTATAAGACCCTTTCCTGGGATCTGAGGATCCTAACAAAGAAACAAACAACAAAGAAAGGAGGATCCTCCCAAACCAGTGGTCTTTTTCAGAAGGTGGGCCAGTGATTCCCCCTCAGGTACCTGTCTTCACCACAGCCTGCCTATCAGACTGTGCAAAATGGTTGTTTTCTCATTTCCACACAGAGATGAGAAGACCCAGAGAGGAAAGTGAGAAGTTCGATGTGACATTGCAATTTAAGGAAAGACTTGTTTCTAATTTCCAGAGCAGTGCTCAGACCCTCAGAGTCAATGTCTCACTTCTCTGTTTGGGGATCCAGGAGGAAGTGGCAGTGGAGGTTTCTCGGCAGTAGGCAGTAGGATCTTTCCGGTGAAATAGCACCTGGGGAAAGGCCTTACTACCACACATATAACCATGGTACTTGAGTTAGATAGCAGAGCCAGGTTCAAAGACAGGTCAGGTAGGAAAAAACCCACAGGACCAAGCAAGGGCTTCTCTACAAAGGCTGGATCCCAAGAGGGCCAGCAGCTAAGGCCTCAGGTTCAATGATTTTTCACAGTCATCCTGAGGCAGGTGTGAGGGCCCACAAATGTGACCTCCCACAGGTGTGACCACCCACAGTGGTGACTTCTCACAGGTGTGACCTCTCATAGATATGACCTCCCACAGGTGTGAACATACACAGGTCTGACATCTCATAGCTGTGACTTCTCATAGGTGTAACTTTTTATAGGTGTGACCTCCACAGTTCCACAGGTGTGACCTCCCATAGGTATGGCCTCCAAGTGTGACCTCCCAAAGGTATAAGTTCTCATAAATGTGAGTGTGATCCCATGAGTGTGATCAGCCACAGGTGTGACCTCGCATACAGGTGTTGCACACCTGCAGGTGTGAAAAGTTTGCAAAGCACTGGCCACCCACCTGCATCGGGATTCCTCGATCTCCTTTGGTTCCCTTGAGGCCATTCAGTCCAGGGCGACCCTGAAAGGCATAGAGACTTCCTAATAACCACCCCTCACCCACAGGCCCTCAGGCAGGCCCTCCCCATGTCTCACATCCCCTTTCAGGGATTCCCACACTTACAGGGCGTCCAGGGAAACCAAATTCTCCTTTGTGTCCTGGTGGTCCTTTGGGTCCCTAAAGGCAAAACAGATAGATTAAAGAAAGATCAGACTTTCAGGGTCCCAGGCGACAACCATGATGCTGTGCTTCATGGGAACCAGACCCTTTTAAGCTACTAGAGCCAATGAAAGAGTGAGCTCAGGTACTCAGTTCTTACCAATGAGGTTGTCAGGGACCAGGCCAGCTTAGAATGTGGGTCTTTGCCCTGGAGTCCTGTCTCTAGGGCTCCCCATGTCCCTCACGCCTCTATCCCTAAAGCACCCATTTATTCCTCAAGCCAGCCTTGCTGATAACTTGCTCTATGGTTAGTTCTGCCTTGTTCCTACCTATCTCTCAGCACCAGAATTCTTAGTCTGGCCCCCAGTTCTCCCAGTGAGTTCCTGACCCAGTGGTCATGGTCCAGGGTTGGCCTTCTTACAGATAATAGGTAGTTTCTGAGCTGTACTATTGCCCAGTAAATAGAGGGTCCCAGCTCACACAGGCAAGAAGACCTTGCCATATCCAGTCCTAAGTGAGGCAGAAAACAAAAGCCCTGAGAGAAGAAGATGAGCTCATAATCTCATGAGAATCAATAAGCAGTGAATCCTGGACCAGGGTCTAGAAGCCCAGAGAAATTGTGTGGGGTATCTCTGTAGGATCCCCTGAGCTAGAAGTGTGAGATAAGGGCAAGGAATAATCCCCTACTAATTCTCTTCTTCCTGGACACACAGCTCAACCACATTTTGCAGGATGCCCTACTGTCTCAGTTCCAATCAGTGGAATGTGCTAGAAGTCATGGTCATCATCTCTGGTCTCTTTCCATCCACTCCCCAATCTCCACCTTCCCTGCTAGCTCATATCAGCATGGCCTTGAACCTGCCAGATGGCAGAGAACAGGAGCAGTGTACCAGATCCCTTAGTCCCTCCTGAAGGGGAGGCATATCCAGCTAGGAGCTGCTAAGTGCTTTTTGCAAGAGTGAGAACCCATTCACTGGTGTCAAAGCATTGAGCTTATGATCCAACTACTGTTGGCTTGCCTCCCCACACAATATTGCCATGATCTCCTTATTGTTGAAATTTGCATTTCACAATTGAACTATACAGCCAGTGTCAACCCTGCCCCAGGAAACTCACCATTGGTCCTGGGGATCCATGCACTCCAGGTTCACCCTGGATGGGAGATAAGGGAGATTAAAAACTCTCACTCTGAGGCCCAGTTTAGGGAACAAATAGTGCCTCCAGGGCTTGTGGATACCTTACCTTTTCCCCCCTCAGCTTCTCAATTTGGATGTTCCCTGTCAGGATGGCACCTGGCTCACCCTTCTCACCCTGTAATTTAGAGAATCCAAAGGTGAAGTGGGTCCTTTTATCCAGGGGCTCTCAGCCCTCTCCATCTTGCAACTGGACCTCTCTCCCCAGCCCTCCAACTCAGTTCTGACATGGCCTCTGGCTAAAATATTCCAACAGCCGCTGGGTAGAGATTGAGTGCACCCCTCAACGCACCATTAGACTCAGCAGGCTCCCACATGCTGCTACCCAAACATCCCCAGCATCCCTAGCTAAACCTTGTCCCCTCTGGCTTCTGTCACATCCAGTGGCTTTGGTGGCCAGACCTGACTTGACTTGAGACTCCTTCCCACACAACCTCCAAGCAGCTGAGAAACTCAGAAATTAGGCATTAAGGAAGCCATGAACATGGGAGCTCGTGTTCTATACAAGAGGCTAAGGGTTGGTACTTGTGTCCCCCTAAAACTTTGTTTCCAAACTCAGGTTCCCGTGCAAATACTCAACGGTCCAGACAAAGTTCCTTGGACAGCTGGGGACCACAAGTGGCAAAGACACAGCACCATCCGCATCCTGTTCTCCATAGAACTGGCCACTATCTCAGAGGCTCTCCCAAAGAGCCTTTTGTTGAGAGACAAAAAACTAGGTATGCTGCTGCCTTGACCCCTAATCCCAGTGCTGGTCCCTGCAGAGCAAGTCTAAGAGTTTACATAGGAATAGGATCAACAGTGCCAAAATGAGCAGAGCAGCTTCTTTGTTCTCTCCCTCAGTGTCTCCCTGGTCTTGAAATCTTACCACTCTGCTGGTGAGGAGAGGCACAGTCCTGCGCAGACCAGCAGTGAGAAGCAGCAAGCACAGAGGCGTTAGAGGCAGAGCGAGAGAGAGCACGTTAGATGTCATTGCCAGAGTAGCTGCCCAGACACCCAACCCAGATGTGAAGGTGGCGGCAGGTGATTTGTCCCAGGAACATCCTTCTGACCTTACCACACAGCAAATGCTGTTTATTTTGACTTTTTTTCCCCTGGGAAGGCTGGAGCACATCTGGTGACACTCAGTGGTTACTCATGGAGAGGTCCCAGGGGACATATGGGATCAAACCTAGGTTGGCTGCATGCAAGGCAAGTGCCCTACCCACTGGACTTTCTCTTCAGCCCCAGCCAATGGTGCTTAAAAGCAAGAATTGCTCTTGTCTAATCTGGCCTTCTCCCAAGTTATTGTTATCCTGTCCCTCTTATCTGTAGACCTATGAAAGCAAAAAGAATCCCAAGACATCGTTCCTCCCTCATCCCAATAAGTTGCCTAAGATAGAGCTTTCTGTACAGTCCCCCAGGAATTCTTCAGAAATGCTCTGCATGCTACATGTTTATTACAAATTTTGGGGACCAAGTCTGCCATCCAGCCGAGGAATGCCCAAACTTTCAATGTCAAGAGATGAGTGTTACTGCATTCATGAGTTATATCTCCTTTTATCCAAAAATGTTTCAAGAGCCTTTATGTTCTGGGTCCAAGATTTAGGACTGAAGTAATGGGAAGAAAGCAGGCCCAAGCTTGCCTGCAGAAATCACATGCCAAAGTGGGGGACCACAGCAACCAGAGCAAACATAGTTCACAGGGTACTGGCATATGGCAGTGTGTGGCACAAGTTGCCTTTCTAAACCAGGAGGAACATCAGTGTCACCACCCACTATCCACCTTCCCCCAGAGGAACCTCAATACTCAATAGAATGGTGGTTGAAGAGGCACAGACCTGCTTTCTACTCTAAGAAAAATGATCCAGAAGGTGTTAGTGGTTTTGCCCAACCTTGCCACTATCCTGAAAATCACAGTCTTGACACTTAATAGAATGGATTTCCCTTTTTTCTTAAACTTTGAATTCTATTTTAAAGTTAAGAAATGGTAAAGATACTTTTCAACCATTTGAAGTGTTTAGTCCATTCAGAGTATGATACTATCTAAGCAACCAAGTTCTCTCTCACCTGATCTCCTTTTAGTCCTGGAAATCCAGGCACACCAGTGTCACCTTTTGGTCCTCTGGGGCCCTGAAAGAAACCATTGGGGAGTCCTTTATTATTTGGCAAGGTTAAGATGAAGTCATGAAATTTTATTATACATGAATAGACATGGAGACTATCTTGCTGAGTGAAGTGAGTCAGAGGGAAATGGACAGAGAATGATGGCACTCATATGCAAACAATAGAAAAATAGTATGAGAATAAAACTCAAAGGTAATGGAAATGAGAGGCAGGGAGACTGGTCTATGGTAGGGAATTTAGGTATGTGGAGAGTGCAATTAGACCAGAGAAGGGACCATTATGACAACGATAGTTGGAAATGATGACTTTGGACGAGAACTGTGTGCTGAAAAGAGGTAAAGTGATATGTATGATACATTCAATAACAGTATTGCAAACCACAGTGCCTAAAAGAAGGAGGAGACAGTATCATAGAAGGAAGCAAGCTGGGGTATGGGGCAGGAAGTAAACTGGGGACATTGGTGGTAGGAAAGGTTACTGTTAAAGGAATATGTGTTGGAACAGTGTATGACTGAATCCCAAACATCAATAAATTTGTAATTGCATTATCTTATGCAGTTACATGAGAGGTATTACTCAATAACTTTAGTAACATCATTATGAAATAGATGCTTTATCTTATAATAAGCAATATAAAGTAAATTATTTTGTGCTTCCTAAAGGGGTAGGTTCAGGGTGTGGTGAGGTGAGTTGGTAACTTGGGACATTGGTGGAAGGTGGGTCTCCTTGGTGGTGGTTTGGTGTTGGAATACTGAATACCTGAAAAGATTGTATTATGAACAACTTTGTAAATCCTGGTGTCTAAGTAAAATTTCAAACAAGGAAAAAAGTAAAAGTTCTTTAACCAAAACAAAGTATTTCCTCCCAAGAAGTCGGAGTGAGCCTTCCCCTTGGTAGGGAGAAACTAGCTCCCATCCCTTTGGGACTTCCCAGCTCTCTGGGAAATGGAGCTCAAAGCTTGCTTAGGACCCACCAGCGCTTCCAGCCAGCCTCTGCCCTCAGTTCCCGTTCCTCCTCCCTCCACTGGGTCAGCCTTTCCTTTTTCCCCCCTCTTCTCACTGTCTCTGGGATTCTTTCTGCTCATGCTATTCCTCCAGCAGGAAAACCTTTCCAGTTCTCTGCAGGGCCAATTTTGCACACTGGGTCAGAGGTCTGAGTGAATTCCTACATTCACTGGGTACCATGGCAAAGATTCCCTTAGCCAGATGTCTGGCTCCCAGAGGAGTTTCAACACTTGATTGCAATTTAACTTGCCACAAGTTCCTGTCTTATTTTCTCTTTGAAGGGTGATTTCCCCAAAGATGGGGAAATTTTCAAATCTTCTGGTTATATTTTAGCAGTGCCATTCTTCAAATTCTTTTTTTTCTAAATACAAGTCCAGTAAGTAAAGTGTGTCCATGGAGGGCCTCTACTCTGGAGTCAAAACCTGGATGTGTTTTATTCAGCCATTACTCTTGTTATTTTGTGCTTGGATAGTAACATAACATAACACCATTATGAGATATAGCTTGTATTTTGTAAAAAGCAATATAAAGTAAATTATTTCGTGATTGCTAAGGGGGTAGATTAAGGGTAGAGTGGGATTGGGTGGGTAACTTGGGACATTGGTGGAGGGCAGGTTCCACTGATGATGGATCAGTGTTGGAATATTGAACACCTGAAATGAATACACTGTAATTATTTCTCTCAGGGAGCCCAAAGACCTTCTGAGATCCATGGCTCACCAGGGAATTCAAATGTACTAACATAGAGGAGACTTTGCAGAAGGAATGTGTCCCCTCCTCCTTTGCAGGAGTCCAGGAAGGGCTGACACTCAGGCCTGTAACCTCACCTCTTTCCAGGAGTCTTCCCAAGGGTTCCCTAACCCCCACCCTTGCTTTCAAGCCTAGGCCTTAAGTATTTTCAGTATTGCCATGGGCTATGAAGCTTTCAGAAACTGTAAGAAAACTCAGACATCCTATGATTTCACCATCAAGGACAAACATGAGCTACTCATATCCTAACTCTCTTCACTTCTCCTAGATGTAGCAAGAGTATGCCCAGCCCTCTCAGCCTGATTTTGGGCCAGCCTCACACTGAATAAGGCCTTGGGCTTTAGCATAGGCTCAGACATTCTGCCACATGCCCACAGACCACCCAGAAACACATCTTCACTGCCCAGGAGCAGGCCTAAGAAGACGATTTTATACCTGCTTCTTTCTCCTCCTTCTATAACACCAGGTTGTCTCTTCCACAAGAGTATCTACTTGGACTGTTTGGGGACTGAGGGGGCTCCTTATAATGATCAGGGTCCCCAGGGGGCACTTTCAGCAATGTTCAGCCAGGTTGCATAGGCATAAGAGTTCAGAGCTCTGCCCAACCCTACAGTGCTGCTTGGGTCCAGCAGTGAGAGGCAGATCCCCGGGACCATCCTGTCAGTATTCTAGGGGTTAAATTGGGTTGCTGGGACTGACACATCACCTTTGTGAGCTCCTTTCTCCACCAACCTTTCCCGATTCACTGCATGAACTTGAAAGGCCAAAGGCAGTTACTGGCACACTGAGGAATCTGGGCGTTGGCCCAGCTCTGCTTGGCTCTGGTGTGGGCCCAGCCCTGCTTAAGTGGATCATAGAACAATCAAAGGGAAAAGGGCCTGTGCAGCAGGGCTAAAACAGACACCCTATAGGCTTAACGGTGGGGGGACTGAGCCTGAGAGACTCAGTCTGAGAGACTGAGTCTGAGAGACAAACCACAAGACTGCATCACTGGATGCTCGAGATTCAGCATCACATGGTCCCTGAGCACCATTAGGAATGATTACAAGCCATTGAGAACTAGAAATAGTCTCTGAACACTAGCAGGTGTGGCTTCCTCCAAACACAAACAAGAGGAAAGAAAAAAGAGAAGGATCCTTCCTCATGACAAGAAGGGACAGCACATGCCGAGGCTCTTGTTTTGCATGGAGAAGGAACAGAGACCTCAAGGGAGGGGACCAAAGTGGTACTTACTGGAAATCCTGGCAGTCCAGGTGTGCCCTCAGGGCCCTGTGACATGCAAAGACAAAGAAGTGGGTCAGAAGCAATAGAGAATTGGAACCCGCCCATGGGGCCACCTTCTTCCCCTTCTAGCAGCTAAGCCAATCTTTATATTCTCACACCAGGCTCAGATCTACTTATTGGGCTGGAAGATCCTATCAAGACATTCACAGACACACAAGATAGGAAAGGGGCTGCCAGGAGATGCCTTGGGGACACTGCTCTCTCTTTCCTCCATGGCATTGAGGAGGGGAAGGATCTGCCCTGTGTGAAAGGCCTGGTCCAGTGTTTGAGGTTCAGTACATGTGGGTGCTAACTCTCCAGCTGGACCAGCCTGAGCCCACATGCCTGTGTAGTCAATAGGGTCTGGCACCATGAATGTGTGCACAAAATCTGGTCACCAAATTCCCCTATGCTGTCTTCATAGCAAGTGGAGAATTGGAAGAGATGGTCAGGATGTGGGTCCTCATGAGGAACACTGCTTCTGAACAGGGAAAGTCTGGCCCCACAACAGGGATAAGGCCTGTGAGGGCTTGGGCTCATACAACTGGAAGGCATGGATGGGGTAGAGGTAGATAGATTCAGACCAGAGGCCACTCGGTTGTGCTTCTCTTTCTTTCTTTTTTTTTTTTTTTTTTGGTTTTTCGGTCACACCCGGCGGTGCTCAGGGGTTACTCCTGGCTATCTGCTCAGAAATAGCTCCTGGCAGGCACGGGGGACCATATGGGACATCGGGATTCGAACCAACCACCTTTGGTCCTGGATCGGCTGCTTGCAAGGCAAACGCCGCTGTGCTATCTCTCCGGGCCCTGTGCTTCTCTTTCAATCCACAGAACAACCCTTACCTCTAATTGTGTGAGGGAGAACCATGCTTCTCAGTGAATATGGGTGTTACCTGCTGTGCCTTAGGGTGTGATCCCAAGGGCTTAGGCATGATTTGGATAGCAAAGAAAAATATATATTTTTAAATATATATAAGTAATATGTTTTGTTTTGCTATGTTTAGTCAGGGCCTAATCCTTACTCCACTCAGGAATTACTCTTGGTGGTGCTCAGGGACCATTTGGGGTGCTGGAGATAGAAGCCAGGTTGGTCTTGTGCAAGGCAAGTGAGTACCCTCTGTACTATCACTCCAGCCCTGGAAAGAGAATTCTTAAGTTTTTGGTGTCACTGAGCTGGCGATGGGGGTGGACATTGGAGATAGCTATGATCCACTA
Source organism: Suncus etruscus (assembly GCF_024139225.1). Classification (NCBI taxonomy): domain Eukaryota; kingdom Metazoa; phylum Chordata; class Mammalia; order Eulipotyphla; family Soricidae; genus Suncus; species Suncus etruscus. Next base: position 71,268,591 of record NC_064848.1, on the reverse strand, counting down.
ACAAAAGTGACTGAGCAGAAGAGGAACTCAGGTTTCTTTCCTTCAGATATTTGCAGATATCAGGGATTTCCTTGTGGTGAGGAGGTGAACATACAGGGCTGAGTCAAGGTAGTCAAGGTTCTGAACTCCAACCCATGTCCTCTCCCTCAGAGGCTACAGCTGGCAGCTTTGCATCTCTCTTCTCTTAAGAGCTGTTGCAGTGGTAGTAGGGAGGAGTTTTGCAGGGATCCGAGAGGCTGCTAATGCATGCAGCAGAGATGGGGCTGTACCAATTACAGGTCCTAAAGCCTGAGCATTTTGCTATTCTCCGATATCACAGAACTCAGCAGGGATTCACCACACAGCTGTGAGTGGCACCAGCCATTCTCCTAGGTTCTATGTACTGAGGACTGACTCTGCTTTAGTGGTACTAGCAGAGCATCTTGAGTTGGTTCTCCACCTTGGTAAAGAGGTCAGAAAGACAGAGGCTTTTCCCCTTCCCTCTTGTGCACAAGTTTTGCTATCAACACAAAGTTCTCCAGGGTCTCATATGTTCTGGAAAATGTGATCATGTACATAAGAGTAGCCCAGTGCTTTGGGTGGATTACTATAGGTTGGTGACTGATGAGCTTCCAGTTTCTAGATTTTTCTATGCATTTTTTTTTTACTGCTTTCCAGGGTTTACAGATTTGGGGACCATAAGAATTACTGGCACCTGTGGATGACCTTTGTGTTTGCCAGACATGTACCTTCTGCCCTGAGCCACCTCCATGCAGCCCAGCCCCTCTATGTCCCTCTGACTTTTAGGGCTGGAGGCTTTCCCTGCATCAGCTTTCCCTGCATCAGCTAAACCCTGAGTAAGACCTAATCATCACAGTGGCAACCTTTCAGAAATGCATAACTCCTTTCTCTTTACCCTTGCTGGATCCCAATTCTCTATTTCAATAGCCACTAGCATGACTGAGTTTCAAACAGTGGCATACACTGGGGATACAACCTGAGGTCCCATGAGCTCTGGAATGTCGGAAAGATTCATGACTCCATGGGTAATGTTGAGCAAAGGCTGAAGAGACAAAAACCAGAACCATGAGACAGGGTGGTGTACATGTGAAGCTTTAATCACAGTCACCCAGCATGGCAGAATCTGGGCAGACTGAACCCACCATCCTCTCACCTCCATCCCTCCCACTTCCTATATAATAGCCCTGAGTTATCTTTCGTACTCCTCTGTAAAAGCTGTCTCTTTAGATATGGAACAAAGAGGGTGAGAATAGGCAAGCAAGAGAGCTGGAGAGAGAGAGAGAGAGAGAGAGAGAGAGAGAGAGAGAGAGCAGAGCGCAGTGCTTGTGTGAGATCATTCACATGCTTGTTTTATATCAATGGTACCCAGCTGTGTATATCACATTTCCATTTTCTGTTCCTCCATAGCCACTCAGCATAAAAATCATTCTGTGCATGACTCTCTGCAGCTATGAGTATTGATACTTCCCACCTGAAAACTGCCAAAGAACTGCTGACAGGACCAAATGATTAGACTTGGCCCAAAACATGGGAAATCTCCATTAGCCCCATACTTGGCATGTTTTTTTAGTGAGTGTTATAAATGTCTTTATTTAAGCACCATGATTACAAGCATCTTTGTAGTTGGGTTTTCGTTATATATATATATATATATATATATATATATATATATATATATATATATATATAAAGAATACCCCCCTTTCACCAGTGCAATGTTCCCACCACCAATGCCTTCCACCTCACTCCTCCCTCACCCCTTGCCTGTATTCAAGACAGACATTCTATTTCTCTCACTCACTACCATTGTTATGGTAGTTGTCAGTGTATTATTTCTCTAACTGAACTCACCACTCTTTGTGGTAGCTACATATTGTGGGCCAGACTTTCCAGTCCTCATCTCTATTGTCTCTGTGTATAATTACAATAGTGTCTTTTATTTTTCATAAAATCCATAGATGAGTGAGACTATCTCACTTTATCTCCCTCTAACTTATTTCACTCTGCATAATAGTTTCTATGTCCATCCATGTATAGGAAAATTTCATGACTTCGTCCCTCCTGATGGCTACATAGTATTCCATTGTGTATATGTACCACAGTTTCTTTAGCCACTCATCTGTTGTTGTGTATCTGAGTTGTTTCCAGATTCTGGCTATTGTAAATAGTGCTGCAATAAATATAGGTATGAGGAAGGCATTTTTGTGTTGTGTTTTCATGTTTCTAGGGTATATCCCTAGGAGTGGTATAGCTGGATCATATGGGAGCTCAATTTCTAGTCTTTTGAGGAATCTCCATATTGTTTTCCATAAAGGCTGAACAAACAAGATAACATTCCCATCAGCAGTGAATGAGAGTTCCTTTCTCCCCACTTCCCCACCAGAACTGATAGTTCTTATTCTTTGTGATGTGTATCAGTCTCTGTGGTGTAAGATGGTACCTAATTGTTGTTTTGATTTGCATCTCCTTGATGATTAATGATGTGGAGCATTTTTCCACGTGTCATTTGACCACTGGCATTTCTTCTTTGAGGAATTGTCCATTCATTACTTCTTTCCATTTTTTGATGGGTTAGATGATTTTCTTGTTAAGTTCTATCAGTACCTTGTATATCTTAGATATTAGCCCCTTATCTGATGGGTAAAGGGTGAATAGTTTCTCCCAGTCTATAGGTTACCTTTGTATCCTCATCACTATTTCCTTTGAGGTGCAGAAGCTTCTCAGATAGTCCCATCTGTTATTTTGCTTCCACTTGTTTGGAGAGTGATGTTTTCTCCTTGAAGATGCCTTTAGTCTCAATGTCATGGGGTGTATTTTTTATCTACATGTCCTTCTATATATCTTATGGTTCCGGGTCTAATATCAAGGTCTTTAATCCATTTGGATTTTACCTTTGTGCATGGTGTTAGATGGAGGTCCAAGTTTGCTTTTTTGCATATGGTTAACCAGTTGTTTCAGCACCACATACTTGGCACTTTTTAACCAGACATTTCACTAACTTTCTCCAGTTCTTTGCGACTTTTTATTTCTCTGTATTCTACTCTACACACCACTTTACTCAGACTTCCATCACTTTCCTCAAAAATGATATTCTTGGGTCTGGAGAGAAAGCATGGAGGTAAGGCATTTGCCTTTCATGTAGAAGGTGGGTGGTTCGAATCCCGGCATCCCATATGGTCCCCTGAGCCTGCCAGGAGTGGTTTCTGAGCGTAGAGCCAGGAGTAACCCGTGAGCGCTGCTGGGTGTGACAAAAAAGAAATGACATTCTTGGGGCCAGAGAGATAGCACAGCAATGGGGCGTTTGCCTTGCATGCAGTCGACCTGGGAGGGACCCGGTCCGATCCCCACCCCCTTTCCATTTGGCCCAGTCTGCGAAGGGTGATTTTTGAGTGCAGAGCCAGGAGTAACCCTTGAGCACCCTGGGTGTGGTCCAGGAACCAATCAATCAATCAATGAAGTTTTAAAAAATGATATCCTCATATTGCTTTCTACCAGTTTCCACCCTCTCCCAGGCCTGTCAGTTCTCTGTGCCCAGACATAATCATGTTCTTCTCATCAGTGCTTTGGAAGCGACCTGAATTTGAAAAATCCTGTCCTCAATGCAAAATCTTTCTCAGCAAAAATCCTTCTCAGCAGGTAAAGTTTTTGCTCAGAGATACTGCCTTCAGAAAATCTGCCTTGAAGTCTCATACTGGTTCCCCCAATTAAATTCTTTATCTTCAGAAAATCTGCCTTGAAGTCTCATACTGGTTCCCCCAATTAAATTCTTTATCTGTTACAGTCATTCTCCTGACTGCATGGGAGATGGGCAAAAAATATGAGGACTGGGTCCTATTTATCGTTATGAGCAAAGAGCCATCCCTGGGACCTGCAGTGTAAGCAGTATGTTTCTGAATAGAGAATGAATAGAGAACGACAGTGGACACTAACCCAGCTAACAATGACTGTGCTGTGCTAAGTGCTGGGAATACAGTGGTCCTGTGAAGTACCCAGTCATGAGGAAGAGTCACATTAACTCTTTCCTGCCTGCAGCCTGTACTCCACTGTGGCTTGGAGCTCTGGGTCAAGAGAGTTCTGTATACACAGGCTGGAGAATCTGCAGGGATCTTAATGATGAAAGCAAAATTCCATCCTACTACCTTCCCTGCAGAAAAGGCTCAGAGAAGGAATTTTCTCACTGCTCCCCTCTGCTAGATTTCCTCTAGCCAAAGAGCTCATCTGCTGTAACCCTGTACTTCTCGTTGCCCCTTGCTCCTCTCCTGGAAGATATCACCCACTGATATGGTGGTTTGGGCGCCATGTTGAGCTCAGAATCCCCTTCCTTTCTGGGACTGGCCTCCTTCAGGGAGCATCCCCAGCAAAAGAAGGGCAGTTCTGGGGATTTGCTACTTTGAGCATTGGGTTCTTCTCTGGGCTGTGTCTTCTAACTGGCCTTAGAAAATACTAATGAAGAATAGAACCCACATTATTTCAAAAATTATTCTATGTTAATCCTCTAATATGTTAATACTCAAAGTAACCAGGCCTCCAATTAGACCTGGGCCTTTTGTTGTTAATAATTTTTTTTTGGTTTTTGGGTCACACCTGTAGCACTCAGGGGTTATTCCTGGCTCTGTGCTCAGAAATCATTCTTGGCAGGCTCGGGGGACCATATGGGATGCTGGGAATCTAACCACCGTTGATCCTGGGTGAGCCACTTGCAAGGCAAACGCCCTACCACTGTGCTACTTCTCTGGCCTTCTATTGTTATTCATTTTTGTTTGGGGGCCACACCCAGCAATTCTCAGGGGGTTAGTCCTGGCTTTGGAATTACTCAGAAATTACTCCTGGTGAGGTTCATTTGACAATATGGGTTGCTGAGGATTGAACCCCAGTTAGCCTTGTACAAAGCAAATGCCCTATCTACCATACTATCTTTCTGGTCCTCTGGGCCTATCGCTTTTTTTTTTTTAAATAATTTTTATTGAGACTAATGTCAATTACAAGTCTTTCACAGTTATATTTAAGGTACATAGTGACAGTGAGTTAGGGCAATTTCCACCATCAATGTTGACCTCTTTTCACCACTATTCCCAGCGTGCATCCCATCCCTTAATTCCTTGGATTGCTAGTGTAACAGGTCCCATTTGTGTATAACTTGTTGTAGTTTGGGTCTCTTGATTCTATTTGGTTGACTTTGGGTTGGGTATTTAGGGCTGATCTTTTTTTTGGGGGGGGGTTTGGTTTTTGTCACACCTGGCAGTGCTCAGGGGTTACTCCTGGCTCTACTCTCAGAAATTCCTCCTGGCAAGCTTGGGGGACCATATGGGATGCCGGGATTTGAACCACCGTCCTTCTGCATGCAAGGCAAATGACCTACATCCATGCTATCTCTCCAGCCCCTGGGTCTGATCATTTTTTATTTCCACTCAGTGCTCATGAGGCTGCTTTGCCCTTGGTACCAATTACTTCTTTTTCTTATTTTCTCAATTTGTAGGAAGATATAGAAATATGATGCAGAACAAGATGATTCATGTTCTATGGTTCTGTTAAAAAAAAAGCAGGTAAGAGCCCCTGTCTAGAAGCTATAAATATAAATTTAATAGAAGAAAAATAAAAGAAAACTAAAAAAGGGGGGAATGGTGTGTCAAGGTTTTGTTTTGCCTTTTTTTCCTCATAGGCTTGGTAAGTATTGGGAAAATTAAATTAGAAAGAAAGTTCTCTTGGCCTAAGAGATACAGGGTGTCTCCACCGTTAAAGCATACTGTCATGAGACCAACTACAGGCTCCGGACATGTTCGTTGTTGAACCCCAGGTCTTTCTTTATAGTGCCAGAAAATGTTCTGCTTAGTTGTGGTTGTCAAAGTCAGTCCTTTCTAATTAGAAATCTCAGTTTTTACACAGACCCTAGGACGAAGTCTAGACTAGAGTCTTTATGGTTCCAGATGTTCTGCTCGGTCACAGTTGTTGTAGTCAGTCTTCTGTATTTAGAGATCTTGGTTTTTGCACAGATCAGAAGACAGTGTGTCTTCTTATTTCATCTCACCATTTGTTGATGAGGTAGGGCAACCTGCTCTTAGATCAAGTTGTTACTGTTTCCTCGTCTCAGAATGTAGTATGAACCTACCCTGGGTAAATTGGTACCAGAGCTGTATTAGGGACTCCCCTGGGGGGGTGTTTACTTCCTGGTGCTGCTGCAGGGAACTGTACCAATTCTAAGGTTGGGATCTGGGGCTCGGGGTTGGAAGTCGATGTTCAATCACATGAGGTCTAAGTTGAGTCCCCATAACCTGTCTCTTTATTTTGGTTTGTTTGTTTTTGTTTTTTAAATTTTCTAAATTTTGGGCCACACACAATTATGCTCAGGGCTCACTCCTGCCTCTGCATTCAGGAATTACTCCTGGTAGGATCAAGGGAACATTTGGGATCCCATGTTGACTATGTGCAAGGTAAGCCTTCTATCTGCTGTACTATCTCTCTCTAGGTCCCTGGACCTGCCTCTTAACCTCTGCTTCCCATACTCCAGCTCAGGAAGGTGCTGCTGGCACTTCCCTGACACATAGCACCTCTTATGTTTTCAGGTTTACTTCTGGTATTGCCCCGAATGCTGCCCAGTCAGAGGAGAGCTATGAAAGAACCTTAGGAGAGAGCAGAGGCAGCAAGTAGGCAGAGAGAGAGAGAGAGAGAGAGAGAGAGAGAGAGAGAGAGAGAGAGAGAGAGAAAGAGAGAGAGAGAGAGAGAGAGAGAGAGAGAGAGAAAATGGTTAGTGGAAAAGTCTAGACCAGTGGCTAGCCACATGACCCACAGAATCAGAAGCCCCTAGGACCCAGGTCTGGATCTACTCTCTTCTCCCCTTCCACAAAGACTAGAAACATGCAGCCAGATCCAGCCTGAACAGTACTCACAGAAGGTAAGATCTCAATGCGTCCAGGCAGCCCCCGAGGTCCAGGAGGGCCCATGGTACCAATTCCATCCTTCCCTTGGTCACCCTGAGGTGGATAGAAAGAACATAAAGACTTTTGTTCCTGGACAATGTTCCCAGACCAGGCTAGGGTGTCCTCTCCAGCTCCTATCCACACCCCACTTAGATATAGACCTTACCTTGGGTCCCTGGTCGCCTTTATCCCCTTTGAGACCCTGGCGAGGCAAACACAAACATTCTCTTATTACCTTCTGTTCTCTCAGCTCATTCTCCTTCCCAGCTCTCCCTCACCATCTTTGTGTCTAAGTACTATGGGGACTGTGGTGAAACCCTGGGTCTCCTACATGCAGAGCACATGCTTAGCCCTTCAATGTGTGTATAGCAGAACCAAAGAATGAGAGGCAGATGCCCCTCAAGAATCAGAAATACCCCACAGAGAGAAGACCCAGGCCTTCTCCCAGTACAGGCAAGTGCCCCTAGACCTTGACCTCAGGGACACCATGTCCAGTCTGGGGCTGGGCAAAGATGGTGCTACTGCCCCTGCTGGGTCCCCCTACACATATGATGAGAGCCTTGAGAGTCTGTGAGGGGTGTCCTGTGGAAGTGGGAGTGGAGAGGGAGAGTGGAGTTCTGTATACAGCTGGAGGGAGCCATCCAGAGCAAGGGGGCCTTGAAACATAACAAAGAGGGAAAGTAAAGAGCAGAGGTATGATTATAAAGGGGAGAGAAGGGAAAGAAGAAGAGTGTCCTAGAGAAAAAAAGGGAAAGAGGAAGAGAAAAGGGGGAGAGTGAAAGGAGAGAAAAGGAGAGAGAAAAGAAAAGAGGGAGAGAGAAAAGGGAGACAGAAAGAGTAATAAAGAAGGAAAGAGGAAGAGGTGAGAAAGAAAGGGCAGAGAGATGGAGAGAGAGGAAAGGATGCAGAGAAAGGAAAAGAGGGAGAAATGAAGAGGGGAAATAGGAAGGACAGAGAGGAGAGAGGAAGAGGGAAAGGGAAAGAAAGGTAGAAGAGGGCGAGAGGGAAGGATAGGGACAGAGGAGAGTTTTTCCACACAATATTTTTTTGTTTTTGTTTTTGTTTTGGGGCCACACCGGAGGTCCTCAGGGATTACTCATAACTCAGCTTTCTGAAATCTCTCCTTGCAGGCTTGTGGGGCCATGTGACATCCCGGGGATTGAATCCAGGTCGGCCACATGTCAGGTAAACACCCTACCTGCTGTGCTATTTCTCCGGCCCTTCACAAAATATTTTGTGTAAAACTCTTGTGATTCTTTAAAAAAAAAAACAAAAAACAAGCAAACAAACAAAAACCAGTAGAAGGTGCTCTCAGGCAGCCACAGTAGTGGGGTTGCTGGCAGTGAGTGTCAGTAACTGGAGGGGGAGCAGGCAGGAGACACCCTTCCCTTTCCCTCAGGCCCCCAGACTCCCCTAAAGGGCTAGGGTTTCAACCTACATTGGAAGTTGTGGGTCTGCAGGGTCGAGGTTCAGTCTGTAGCTCGAGACTTCCAGAACCATCTGTGTCCTGGGGAAGAAAGAAGGAGTACTTTGTGGAGAGGTGTGAGCCCCTAATGGAACCAGGGCTGGAAGTAGGGCTCAGGATTGGTTGGCTGATCCTTCCAGGAATTTCAGAGCAGAGAACGCTCTAACCATAGAAGGGGGGAAACTGTACCTCAAATTCAGGTCCCATGATGCATCCGGGGCCTGGGGGTCCAGGGGGTCCAGGGGGCCCCGTGACCCCAGGAGTGCCCACGTGTCCATGTTTCCCAGGGAGCCCTGGTAAGCCTCTGCTGCCGGGGTCACCCTGGAAAAAAGATCATGTCTGAGTCCTGCCCAGCTCATGCACTGGGTCAGAAACACTCTTGGCGCAGAATTAGAGCTCTGGAGCCCCAGAACAGCCTCCAACAGGTTGCAAAGAATGAGCCTTTTTCCCTCCCTCCCTCCCTCTCTCCCTCCCTCCCTCCCTCTCTCCCTCCCTCCCTCCCTGCCTAGGCTGGGCCAAAGGTCTCTTCCCCTTCCTGAGCATCCCCTGCTTCCCAGTCCTCTGACCCAGCTTAAAAGTTTACAGTCAGAGAGAGGGGTGGAAGAAGGAGAAAGCCAGCTCCATTCATCTTTACCTTTTCACCCACGGAGCCATCATGGCCTTTTGCTCCCTGTGGAGGGGAAAGGCTATGTTAGTGCATCTCTCAGCTAGTTAGTTCAATGATAGATTTGGACTCCAGAACCAGGGCCTGAAAATGGCCCACATCCTGCTTTCATGTGGCCGTGACTCCAAGTCAAGCAGGTTTTAGGAATTACACTGAAGGTTTGTGACTCCTTCACAAGCCATTGACACATCACTGACCACCACCACCACCACCACCCTCGCCCCTCATCAAACCAGAGCAAGAGGAAAAGTTAAAGATAAACTGAGGGAAATGTCTGCAAAAACCAGTGTGCTTGCCAGGGCCTTTCCCCACTCCTCCCCCAAAGACAGTTAGTGGGGTACACCCTATACTCAGACCCAAGGGAGAACTTGGCCTATCTCCTGGCACTGTGTGGAAGTTGCTTAACAGCAAAAGATTGAAGACTGTCCACAGGCCGAAGCTGGAGCATAGTGGGCCTGCACGGGCAGGCTGCATGCCTACAACTTGTGTGTGTGTGTGTGTGTGTGTGTGTGTGTGTGTGTGTGTGTGTGTGTGTGTGTGGAGTGTCACAGGACAGGTTTGGGGGTGGGGACAGATGGGACTCCTACAGCAAGGAGTGTTGAGCTCTAGCAGAATTGAGACAAGCACAGGGTCTGTTGGTTGGGGTGGCTGTCTAAAATTTTGGAGGAACAGGGCAGGGTTGAGGCATATGTGTCACAGGTGGCTGACTGAGGTTTTTTAATTTTATTTATTTATTTGTTTGTTTGTTTTTGGGTCATACCCGGGAGTGCTCAGGGGTTACTCCTGGCTCTATGCTCAGGAATCATTCCTGGCAGGTTCGGGGGACCATATGGGATGCAGGGATTTGAACCACCATCCTTCTGCACGCAAGTCAAATACCTTACTGCCATGCTATCACTCTGGTCCCTGACTGAGATTTTATACCTGTCACCACATGGTACCCTGAACATTTCCCAGTGCAGCACTGAAGGCTTTGAGCACTGGGTAACTGGGTAACTCCCAACAACGCATCTAGTTGACCTGCAAGCCTGTTGGACTGAGAATTGCTGGGAGGCGTCCCCAGATCTCCTGAATACTGCCTAGGGATGCCTTCTCCCCTAGATTTTTTGTGGAGGACTAGAAGAGCCTGAAGCTCTACTCTGATGGCACTCCTATCACACAGAATAAGAGGAGTCTATTCAGGCAAAGAGGCAGTGGGTGCCTTGAGGATTTGGGGGCATCCTTGCCTGATGGCACATCCTCTCCCATTCCCTTTCCCAAACTGGCAGGTCTCACCAGCAGTTGCTACCCAACCCAGATTGGCGAAAAGGCAGAGACCAGCCACAGAGATATGGCAGTTTTAAAAGGAAAGGCATGAGTGAAAAACAGTATCATGTGAGGCCCAATGCTAAGAAAGAGATGGAACAGTGCTGGCTATGGCAGATTCCTGAGGAGAGAGAGGGCAGTGACATTCTGGGGCATACATTCAAGGTAGCTGATCTATACTCTCAGGCCCCAAACGGAGGCTACATATAACCAAGGAACAAGAGCAACTGGTTGTGAAACAGCAACAAAGAAACAGAGAGTTTAAGAATGGTGATGGAAAGAACCCTAGAGAAGACTGAATATCATAAGCAACACAAGAAAGAGAATCACACAGGAACCAGAATTCCCCCAGAGAGTCACATGAGGATAAAGACCTGGGAAGAATGACAAAATAGGGACACAGAGAATCAGAAGTTCCAACATCTGGGTTTGGGGAGTGGTAAAGTGGTAAAGGGAATAAACGGGATATAGAGAAAACAATTTTGAAGAAATGATGACTGGAAATTTCTGAAAACTTTGAGTCTCTTGGGGCCAGAGTGATAATACAATGGGAAGGCCTTTGCCTTGCACATGACCAACTTGGGTTTGAGCCATAGTACTCCATGTAATCTCCTGAGTCTGCTAGGAGTAATTCCTGAGTGCAGAGCCAGGAGTAATCCCTAAGTGCCATTGGGTGTGGTCCCTCCAAGAAAAACAAATTCCAGTAAAAAGTCTTAGAGTTTCTAAACTAATAGAGTTCCTAAAATACAGAGAAAAATGATTTGGTTTCTTTGTTTTTTTTTGGGGAGCACACCCAGTGGTGCTCAGGGGCTATTTTCAAATTTGTGCTCAGGAATCTGTGCTCCTGAGGGTGCTCAGGGGCTCATATGGGGTGTTAGGAATCAAGCTAGGGTTGGCTGCCTACAAGGCAAACACTCTACACACTGTCCTATTCCTCTCGCCCAAGAAGGATGATTTCGCAAAAGATCAACATCCATATATGATAAAGAAAAATTTCAAAACAACAACAATAATAAAAAGTCCTGAAAGTTTCCAAAGAGACAAACCAGACAGCCTTCAACACATAGAGCCCAGTGCTATCTGACTTTATGTCAGCAACACTTGGCTCTGTACAAGATCACCTTCAAACACACAGAACAAAGGCCTTGACCAGCTTGCAAAGCAATCTACAGACTTAGATTCTGTAAGCACCCAGGAGAGGGAAGCAAAGACATTTTAAAAGTATTCAAGGGCTCAGGAAGTTTGCCATCTGCAGACCCTCTCAGACTAGAGTATATAGGACTAAAGAACATAGTCTAACAAAAAAGCAAGAGAGGGCCCGGAGAGATAGCACAGCGGCATTTGCCTTGCAAGCAGCCGATCCAGGACCAAAGGTGGTTGGTTCGAATCCCGGTGTCCCATATGGTCCCCCATGCCTGCCAGGAGCTATGTCTGAGCAGACATCCAGGAGTAGCATCGCCGGGTGTGGCCCAAAAACCAAAAAAAAAAAAAAAAAAAGCAAGAGAGACCATAGGGTACTCTAGCAATGAAAAAATGCTCTTCTGTGACATTTATCATTAAAAACTAATGCAAAACACCAGAGAGCAGTCTGTTCTCCCACCCAACAGCCTGTAGTTGCTCCCAAATTCCAATATGCTGCCAGGATACGATTAGGAAATCTGAACAATTTTGCAGATTCCTTTGTCACTCTGGCCCTTTGGGACTCCCATCAAGGATGAGCCTGAACAGAGCTCTTGAGACTGATGAGATAGAAAAATAATATGTTCAATTCAGACTGTAACAGAAAACGCAGAACAACAGTTAACTCTCTGTGTGAATTGAAGAATGGATGGTGGTTCTGTGGGGCTAAGAACAGGAAAGAAGGTGAAGGAAACCACACAAAGGGCTGAGCACATGCTTTGCATGTGGGAACCCTGGATTTAAGCTTCAGCACTGCATGGTTTTTTGAGCACTGAGCACTGGGTCTGGAATAGCCTCAAAACAACTCCAGGAGTGACCCCAAATAAACAAGAAAACAATACAGTAGAAAGGAGATTTTGGAGGCTGGTCTCCAATGAGCCCTTCAACATCCTTCCCAGAAGCTCCCAAGTAGCTGGATAAGCAGGTGATTCCTTGCTAAGTCCTTCAGTCTATAAAGAACTCAAAGCTAGATACTCATCCTCAGGTGGGGAAAATGAATCAAGGAATACTTCTATCAAGTAAAGCATAGGTCTGATACTGTTACTCTGCGAGAGCAGGAACACAAGGCTTTGCATATGCAAGGACTGAGCTTCACCCAATGAGCCACATCTCTAGGCATCAGATTTTTTTTTAGGGTGGTGGGTCAGGATATGCCCAGCAGTGTTTGGGAGTCTTTCCTGGCACAGCTGAGAAAACCCATGTGGCACTAAAGATCATGAAGCCCAGGGATATTGCAGGCAAAACCTTTGTGCCATTTCCCAATCCCACCCCATCCCCTGCCAACAAAGACCGCCTACTTTTGAAGACAATCTGATGAATGACTAAAAATTTTTCCCAACTAAATTAACTGGACCAGATTCTCCAGGAGTGGGGAATCTGCACTTAAGCTGAGAGGGGTCACCAGGCCCTGTAGCAAGAAGACAGGTTAATTCTTACAGCAGTAAGGAGACCCTTTCCATCAGTGTCCATCCAACCACGGAGGGCAACGTATGAGCAGGACTTGAGTCTCTATCACCCAAGAGATACCAACTGGACAGAAGCTGAGTGTTGGAACACCAGATCTATTCTACCCGTGGATGTCCTGTGGTGCCCCCGCCCTGAGTCTGGGGTTTCTCTTCAGCGTGCTTCTCTGTTTATATTAGTTCATGCTTTTTGTACTGACTTAAAGTAAATGTCACAGGTGAGTTTGTTTCTTTTCCTCCAGCTCTCCCCATGCAAATTTCCATGTCCTCTTAGCATCTTCTTTAATTTGATCACAAAATATCCTAAGAACCACATTGTCACAGATTAAGGGCAGTTTTAGGAAAGAGGGAAATCTGTTTACCCCAGCCAGCCTGCCGCTCTCGCATGGCTGATCCCTAGGCAGCTGCACAGTGCGCCTGCGTGCACATTTGTGTGCAGAGGTGGGTGTGGGTATTTTTAGGTGCCAGACGTGTGGGTGTGGGGGGGGGCACGTGGGGGAAAATAACTGGTAAAAAGAAGAACTGGGAAGATGGGGGCAGGTCTATGACGCTTCCTGCAAAGTGCAATTTCTTATGAAAGAGTGGGGACGTGTGAAAGAAGTGCTGTAAAGCCTGACAAGTGCTTCTCCGTTTTGCATAGGCTTTGGGTTGCTGTTTCAATGACAATGAACACAGCAGAGATTCTCAGAAAGGGGAAATTATCAGTTCAGAGGACAGTGGCAGTGTCAGAGGTACTGGCATTTTCCATGACTTCATCCAGTTTGGGTATACCAGAGGCGTCTGCTTCCCATTGCAAGAGGAAGAGGTCTTCTGCCATCCATCCAGTATCCCACCCCCAAAGAGGGTCTTGTCTTTTCTGAGTGTCTCCTGGCCCCAGAGGACCTGCATGAACCCTCCAGGCTGGGAGACTGGAAGGGCACCACGGGAAGGGCAGGATGCCCTGAAATGAGAGAAGATAGTGAACATGGAGGACTTCTGCTCCTGAATGGAGGCCAGCTGTGCTGTCTAAGGTGCAGTCAGAATGGTGATCCTGCTTTGCTGGGTTGGAATGGATCTTTTGTTTTGTTTGGGGCCATGCCTGGCTGTGCTCAGGGTTTACTCCTGACGCTGCACTCAGGGACCACTCCTGGTGATGCTCAGGGGACCCTATTGGGCACCAGAGATTGAACACTAGTTGACCTATGCATGGCAAGTGCACTACCTGCTGTGCTATAGCTCTGGAACCAATAGGGTAGGCTGGGGTGAGGAACACAGATAGGAGATCAGTGATTACTCTGAAGAGATGACACACCCTTGACATTGACCCTGGACTGGACGCTGGGAGCCCCCTGGTGGATACGGCCAGCAGAGAGGACCAGGGCTGAGAAGCAAAGTCCTTGGGGCCCAGAACCATCACACCTCACTCTTACCTTCTCCCCTTTCATGCCAGGAACACCGGTGTCTCCTTCAGGTCCAGGCTGTCCCTCAGGGCCCTGGGAAACATGAGTGATCATCAGCTTTGATACTCCTAAACCCAGCTTCACAAAGCCCCTGGGGAAGAGGAGGGTGGATGGGTCAGAAAGAGCCTGGCTGTAGCTGAGGCCTCAGGGGCCAGAGTTGGAGTTCAGCACCAGCTGGCATCTGTGACAAGGGTTCTCAGATCTCGGGGTTCTCCTCTCTGTCCTAAGAAGAGATCAGGAAAAGGGCTGGTCTATGGGCCCCTGAGGGTCTCCAGATGTTCTTGCTAAACAGGAAGAGGGAACAAATGCAGGGGCAGATGGTTTGTCATGATAATGACCATTTCCACTTATGGGATGAATCAGCTATTCTCTCCTCAGGGGACCTCAGTGCTGGGGTCTGTGCTCTTGCTCCCCACCCCTGCCCCATTTCCACGAAGAGGGCTAAGAACCTTACCGGGGGGCCTGGCTCACCATCAGCACCATCTTTCCCAGGAGATCCTGGGGGTCCCATGAAAACATTAGTTCCGGGTTTTCCTGGCATTCCAGGTGAACCAGGTGGGCCTGGAGGGCCTGGAGGACCCTAAAATAAATAAAAATGAACAAAAATAAAACCCAGTCAGAAACAGCACAGCAGACGATGAATATAGACTGAGCACATTCCCTGTATTACTACCAATGACCTGGTAGATAGACTGGATGCACTGACCACACTGGACAAGAGGGTTCGCTGATAGATGGGGCTCTCTACCCACTTGCACATACATACCTATGCATATGTCATGCAGCTATGCACACGTGTGTATACATGCATATATCCATACTCACGAGTATGCCTGCAGATATACATAGGCACGCATTCACATATGCACAGTGAGTGCAGATATACGTGCATGCTTATTGGTAGAAGGGCAATCATTTATACCCAGGTCATCCTGAATCCCTTACTGTTGTATTAAATAATTAACGATGGGGCTGGATGGAGGTGGATGGCATCCCAGGCCACGTGGCTCCGCAACCCCCATCCAGCCGACGGGTCCCAGGCCCAGGTGAACGGCGGAATCAGACTCATCCAGAGACAGACATCAGGAAGCATCAGCTTTATTCATGCCCTATTCACTACATGTGTGGCCTCTATCATAACCTTTCAAGCACAGCCATACTTCGCTAGCCCTGTGTCTTAACTCCTTTCAGCCATCTTCCCTTTGGGCTCCATGCTGGTCAAAGACCAGAACGCAGAGACCCAAAAGCCAGAGAGCCCAGCAGGGCCAACCCTAATCCCCTAGCTCAAAGGCTTTATATAACCTTCCAAGACCACTCCCCGGAATGGGAGGGGTCTTGCAGGTAAGGTTACACCTAATATTCGGTTCCCAAGACCCCTCCCAGAAATGGGCGGGTCTCAAATAGGTACACCTAAATCCAGGGTGGAGTCACACCTTACATCAGGTTTTCTCCCAAATGTTCATATGCAGGAGAAAACTGAGCTCATTGGAATTCTCAGAGGTGCTCGGCTTGCTTAATTTTCAGATTCATAAGAGGTTTATCAAGTCACCTGCTGCTTTAACTTTTTCCTCTGTGATTGGCAGAACCAATCGATGGTGCTCAGGATGTGCTTGGAGGTCACTCCTGCTGATGCTTAGAGGACCCTGAGGTACTAAGGGTTGAACACTAGTCTCCCATGGGTAATGTATGTGCTCCAGCCCCTTGAGCCATCTTCCCCAGCCCCTGTCCTAATCCTTTAAAAAAATATTTCCTTGTCTCATTTTAGAATGATGAGTCTTTTTCATCTCTGACTGAACTGGCTGGTGCCAGGATGGAAGATACATCTGGCCCTGCTCCTTTCCTCCCAGCTACTGAACTTGTGCAGTCCTATTCTGGCCCTGTGAACCATCAGGGTTCAGCACATGGAATCAGAGGTCAAGAGGAGGGATCAGGGGACCGAGGAAAGGGAGGGAGGGGGCTGCCCTAGAATGGGCGAATAAAGAAGGTTCTGGGAACTGAGGGTGACAGACTCCCCAGAGAGGGGGGGGCAATGGGTCTAACTTGGAACAGGGGTGGGGCCACAGCCTGTTGAGGGGAGGTGGGATGTGGGATCTTCTCAAACTGACACTGAAAAACTGAAAGCCTTCCACCAAAGACTAGAAATAGCACAGTTTAGCCCATTGACAATACCTGCTACAGGTGAGCAAGTGCAAGGCAGCAGCCCACAAAGGTGCTGGCAGGTCACTTTGGCAACCATGGTCAGTACCCCCTTTTCCAAACACACACTTGTCTGTTTTCTTTTCTCTAGAAACTGCTTCTGTGGCCATGCCTACAAATGGCTTTGGGGGACATGAATGTATGTCTTTATTCAGCGTGAGCCCCTGAACAAACCAGTCTTTTTGGTACCAACCCTTTTCTTCTGAATATCAGTATTCATACATTAAGTACCTAAATGTGGGTTTAGTAACAGAGGGCCCAGGGATGTGACTTTGTGGCAGAGCACATGCCTTGTATGTGTGAGGCTCTGGACTTGATCCCTCTCTGTCCCTCGAGCCTCTCCCCACCTCCCTCCAAGGTAGTACCACTTGGGTATAGCCCAAGTGGC